>NC_142946.1:52673315-52903315 GCF_046866305.1 Octopus bimaculoides
CCATTCACATTTTTAATTGTTGATAACCGAAGTAAAATGATCCATTTTATTGGTAAAGTAACAAACCCCACAATATAGATGATATTGTCCTGTCAGAGATTTTTCTCTTATGGAATACTACATTGTATTATGTAGACAATGTAACTGAGAAAATTTATTTAGAATATTTTTCAGTAGCATAACTTAAGTCATTATAGTAGTAATCGTGCAGGACCATGGTCATATCTATGCAATGAAATATTATAAGACAGTTTTAATTTAGTTCTATATTTAAGAGATGCGGAATTATGTACATTATCTACAGTTGACGGATATAAGACAGTTTTAATTTAGTTCTATATTTAAGAGATGCGGAATTATGTACATTATCTACAGTTGAAGGATATTTGTCATCTTGTTTGTCGTTAACACAACGTTTCAGCTGATATACCCTCCAGCCTTCATCAGGTGTCTTGGGGAAATTTCGAACCTGGGTTCTCATTCCTAAGGTTTGAAATTTTCCCAAGACACCTGATGAAGGCTGGAGGGTATATCAGCCGAAACATTGTGCTAACAACAAACAAGATGAGGACAAATATCTGTCAATTGTAAATAACGTTAATCGGTTTTAATTTAAATCAACATTATTAACTTGTGTGTGCTATACATTTATGGAAAAATATTACACTCTGGAAAGTATCTTTTCTTAGCAAGTTTATTATTTTAACAATATACTTATTGTTGCCTGTAAATGTTATTTACTTGTTAAATAAAGTGAAATCAAGGCTTGTAAGTTTTATTTCTGTTTTTATTAATAAAGTATCTCAGTAAATATTTAATCATTATGTATGTGTTAATTGCATCTGGCTTTTATTTTCTTTCAAACATAGACATTTGAAATTCTTGAGCCCTCATATTAACCTCAGGGATTTTAGTCTTGGATCTTGATAGAAGAATTCCATTGATTCTGTAATTTTGATGTTACAAAACTTTTGAAAAGTTAACAGCTAACACGCTATATACATATGCATAAATACATACCATGCATGTGTGGTTATGTTACTAACTATCTAATTAATAATTATTTCAAATTTTTGCTACAAGGGCAGTTTGAAGAGTCGGGATCAAGTCAATTACACTGACCCCAGTGTTCAACTGGTACTTATTTTATTGACCCCGAAAGAACGAAAGCAAAGTCGACCGCAGTGGAATTAGAAAACATTTCCCTTGGCATGTTAATGATTCTGCTAGTTCATCACCTTAACTGTCTAATTAATAATGTAGTAAAGTTGGCATTCTCAAAATAACACAAAGAATGACTAATGTATATTCTGGAGTGTTCTATCTATAAGTGGAACAAGAATCAGTGAAGAAATTCTTATGTACCTTTTTACTTTTGTTAGTGTTACTAAGATTCCAATGATGGGCTTCATTTATTATTTACAAACCAACATTTCTAAATACAAAAATAATTTGAAAGAATTAAGCAAGATACAAAGAAACGTCTATACATATCCATTTGTCTATTATACATAATGTAAATACATTGCAAAAGGCCAGTTTACTACAATATTCATGCAGAGATAATATCTCACATGGACATGCTGTGTTTAAAAAGGCAATTTATATCAGGCATATGAAGATTGTCCTTTTCATAGCACAAGTCCTGTACTTTTCGAACAGAGATTTTAATTGTGTTCATTAATTATTTACTTATTTCATGGATTTATTGCTCCATATTATAAAAGTAATTCAGTCGAGTATTAGTTAATGATTTTCCTTGGTAGTTGAGAAAACTATCTTTATTATTATTATTATTATTTCTGGCTCATCACTCATAAAAAGAAGTTAAACAAAATAAAGGTTGGGCAACTGAAAGTGGCACATTATACGCCGAGATCGTTAATTAGTTTACTGTACACTTTCTGGAGTCAACTGATGAACCCTCTACGTGGTCGCTGGCAGAACCCCTTTTCTACTTTATGCTGCAGTTAACTTCTTTTTTGTGCTACAGAAATTTCAGAAAAAAAAAGTTTCTACCATTTTCACTATCAACAAGGGACATAACTCTCGACATACTAATTACTTCACATTCATTGCCACAACGGTCGAACTTTCCTCACAAAGTCTCTTCATAATCGACAATATTCCATAGTTTTGTCATGCATTATTTGAAAAACAAATCACGGCAAAACTTCATCATGTAGCAGATTAGATTGTTTTTTTCACTTCGTCTTTTTAGATAAAATAAGACAAGTTATTCAAAAGAATGTTTAGTTAATGTTTATATAAACGTTAACCTGTAAACGATCGTGCGACGGAGAGGTGACGAGAATGGCTCCTTTAATACATCGCACGGTCGATACAATAAAATATAAAAAAGGATAAATGAGTATAAGTGCCAGAAGGAAAAGAGAGAGACACAACCGGGTTAGAATGTTTAAGAGAAGATTTTATCTATATGTTAACGTGTGTGCGTTATGTATACATAAGAATAGATAGGCCGTCATGTATACATAATGTGTATGTGTGTGCATTAAGTACAGACCATCGAAAGAGTCTATAATGTGACGTTAGAAGAATGTTCAGACACAAGAATGATAAATACCAGTCCGTAGTTAATGTACACGATAGTTGAAATGCTGTATCAAGAAGTTGTAGCTGTAATGCAGAGCCGGTTGAGGTACTGTGGTATAAGAAGTTGTGGGTACAATGCAGAGCCGGTTGCAGGTCGTATTTGCTGTTAACCATGGTGAAGTAATACACAAACAGCGTGGAGATAGAACCTGTGCAAGTGTTGCTGGTTGGTTTGTATGTAGAGAGATGGTGTTTATGTTAGGACGAATGTTGCGTGGATGAAGTGTTGATGAGCCTCCATGTGGCTGCTGTTGAGTCATCGCTGGAACTGGCTGTGTGGTTAGTGGCTAGCCCTGTCGGCTCACCGGAAGTTTAGAAGAGACTGTCTCACGTGACCTTATCTGAAGGCTGTGTGGTTAGTGGCTAGCCCTGTCGGCTCACCGGAAGTTTAGAAGAGACTGTCTCACGTGACCTTATCTGAAGGCTGTGATTGGTTGGGTTGCATCTTGGCGCACAATAGAGCAAGAGACAAATTGCGCCAATACCAGCCAACCAGAGTAGTGGACACAACAGGTTCCAAAAGGGCGGCTGTTATCTACTACGTCCGTATTTATGTATATAACAGAGAGAGAGAGAGAGAGAGAGGAATTTCCCTAAAGTCGTATGCTACAAACCGAATGTTTTTGTATAAAGTAAAATAATGGAAATTATTTATTATTAACGTGTTCATTTTCGACCCCGAAAGGGTAAAAGGCAAAGTCGACCTCGGCGGAATTCGAACTCAGAACATAACAGCAGACGAAATACCACTAAGCATTTCATCTGTCATGCTTACGATTCTACCAATTCGCCGCCTTATGGGGAGGAAAATTTTGAAAGACAGCAATACATGCGAGAGTGAGAAAGAAACGAGGAGCGTTGCCTTGGGATGTGCTCGAAACGACAGCCAAATCTCCTTTAAATCACAAGTTTTCCTCTGAAAATATTTACAATTTTATTTTATTTTATTTTTTTACACAAAAGGCTCCTCTCATATTTTTGAAGTGCAAAAAATTGGCCAAAATCGGTCTGGGTGGGTGGGTAAGAAAAATGAACTTATGTGGTCTTCCCAATCCGAAACTGTGTTTTCTCAATACTCCCCTCCCCACTCCCCGGAAAAAATTTTCCTCATAAATTTCTTTATAATCGTACTCAATGCCATTTGAAAGGTGTTTATATAAAATTTCATTAAAAGGGAAAAAATCGAATTGTGTGAATTTTGCGGAAGTCCTCTCTCCACCCCTTGGTTCGTTTGCACAATTTTTGATTTTCAGATTCATTTACTACTCATTGTTTTACAAATATTACACTTTTTTTTTTGTTTTGTTTTGATATGGCGGCAAAGTGTTAGACTAAAGATTAACCATTGAGTCTAAGTTTACGGGATCCGGTCTGGTTTGGTATTACACTAATTAGTTCAACATCACCTCCAGGCACATGGAGGCCTTTTTAGAAAATGTCATTTTGTTGCAAGTATTTGGCCAGGCTCTCAGCAGATGGAGTATGTCATTGTACCTGATACAGTATCTTACCATAGATGCAAAATACTAAAACTAAACCCGCTCCATTCAAATTTGTCTCTGAAATGTAAACATGGATAAGTTGCAACATCATTTTATAAATGAAACTTTTAAGATATGTGCCAAATATCAGATAAATAATGGGGGGAAAATGGTTATATTAATTAATCTTACAAATTCTTAATTATTTTTAAAAACTGTTTAAAACACAACTGTGTGTTATGTTAAGAAATATGTTCATGTAAAAGTTAGAATTAGAGTTTGATCAGAAGAGATTTCAGACTTTGCTTTCATAGATGTCTTCAATTACATTAATATCTAATAAAATATTTTGAAATGTTTGCAAGAATTTATTTTGTATATTTTCTCTTCATATTCTCTATTCTCCAGACACTATCGCATACAATATGGACTCAGCAAAGAAACAAGACATCAGTAATCTTGCTGCTTCAGTTGATTATTTTACAAACAGTCTTTATCAATCTGTGGCTACAGGAACCAACGAAAATGTCTTCATGTCACCATTCAGTGTTGCTACTGTTTTATCGATGGTTTATTTGGGAGCAAGACAAAACTCTGCCAAACAGTTTGAAAATGTTTTGAAGATAACTTCTAATCCAGATTCTGTAGCTTTGGCTTTTAAAGAATATTTTTCCCTTTTGAAAAACTCAGATAAACTTGTCACATTCAATTCAGTGAATCGTTTGTATGCCAGTGAAAAATTCCCTATTTCAGAAGACTACAAGAACAATATTTCAAACTATTTCTTCTCTGATATTGAAAATGTAGACTTTATAACAAATGCGGAAAAAACAAGAATAGCTATTAATGATTGGGTTAAGAATAACACGAATAACAAAATTACTGATCTGTTACCAAGTGGAAGTTTGACACCTCAGTCGGTTCTAGTTCTTATTAATGCTGTGTACTTTAAAGGAATGTGGGCTGAAAAATTCTCAGAACATGCAACATCATCTAGAAAGTTTTATTTAAGTTCTGACAAGACTGTTTCTCATGATTTTATGTTTAAGTCTGAAGATTTTCATATAAAAATAAGCGAAAACTGTAAAGTTGTTGAGTTGCCTTATATAGGAAAAGCTTTTAGTATGTTTGTAATTCTTCCCAATGAAATCAATGGTCTTGCTGCTTTAGAGAAGGAGATTAATGCTGAATTTCTCAAAGACATTGTAGACGGAAAAGGATTCAAACTGAGGCGTCTACAATTAAACATGCCAAAATTTCGTTTAGAGAGTAGTTTTAAGTTGGGTGATGTTTTGAAAAAGCTTGGACTCCCTGATATTTTTGATCCACAAAAAGCTGACTTATCTGGAATGACCGGTGGTGAAAAGAATATTTGTGCCAGTGAAATGTTTCATAAAGCATTCGTTGATGTTAATGAAGAAGGAACAGAAGCTGCAGCTGCAACTGAGATCCACTTAGTGCTTTGTTCAGCAAAAATTGGTATGGATTTTGATGTCAATCACCCATTCTCATTTTTAATTGTTGATAACCGAACTAAAATGATTCATTTCATTGGTAAAGTAACAAACCCTACAATATAGATGATATTACCCTGTCAATGATTTTCCTCTTATGGAATACTACATTGTATTATGTTGACAATGTAACTAAGCAAATTTATTTAGAATCTTTTTTAGCAGAATGACTTAAGCCATTACAGTTGTAATTGTACAGGACCATGGTCATATCTATTCAATGAAATATTATAAGACCACTTTAATCTAAATCAATATTATTAACTTGTATTTGCTATACATTTACAGAAAAATATTACACTTTTTAAAGTATCTTTTCTTAGCAACTTTATTATTTTAACAATATACTTATTGTTGCCTGTAAACATTATTTACTGGTTAAATAAAGTGAAATCAATATTTGTATGTTTCATATTAATAAAGTATCTCAGTAAATATTCCATTATCATGCATGTGTTAACTGCATCTGGTTTTTATATTCTTTGTTTTAAATATAGACATTCGAAATTCTTGAGCATTCATGTTAACCCCTGGTAATTTTGTCTTGGTTTTTGATAAAATAATTACACTGATTCAATAATTGTGGCATTACAAAACTTTTGAAAAGTTAACAACCAATGTACCATATACATATACATTCTCAAGGTAGCAAAGAGTATATATAATATCTATTCTAGGATGTTCTATCAATAAGTGGAACAAGAATCAGTGAAGAAATTCTCATGTACCTTTTTATTTTTGTTGCTGTTACTGAAATTCCAAAGTGTGTAGATTGTGATAATCTAAAAAAAAAAAAAAAAGGTCAAGTTTCAAATAAGCAGAATCTCCTTGACTGTGTTGAAGAAGATGAAAACTTTTGAAAACTGATATAAGAGGTGATAAATCACAGGTCTATGGCTATGACTCCAAAAACAAGTCAAAAATCAAATTCCACTTGAACAAGATTTCAAGACATCATGAAAATCCAAGGAAACTGCTCACTGTCCCCAAAAAGAAGTTCCAAGAATACTTCCATCAATGGAAATGGCACAGGATAAAGTGTGTGGCTTTAGAATGGGACTACTTTGAAGAGGATTAAATGCTGAATTGATATGTGTGTTGTAGTTTTCCTTTTATAGCACAAGTTCTGATACTTTTCAATCTGACCTCATAGATAAAGTGACATAATATACATATTAACAACTAAAATAAATTCATAGAAAACATGGTTTGAGAATATATTTTCAACTTAGCACAAAAATGCTCTTTGCTGACAGGAAAGTTTAAATGGCATAGATATTATTGAAGAGAAAGAAGAAAGACTTTTATTTCTACATAAAAATAATGTTGAAATGGTTAATGGATGCCTTGTAAGTTAAAACAATATAAAGCAGTCATAAATTACTATAATCGGTCAATCTAAGAATGAGTGAAAAAACAAGGAAGCATCAACCAATATATTCAGTTAGAGTTATATGTATTTAATAACACTTTGACTGAATTCCACATTACTTAAAATTTTAGGAATGGAGAACAGTTTCACATCATCAGATATTCGAGGAGAAAGTGAAGACAATTTAAAATAAATTTGAAATGGCATGAGGTCTGATGCATTTAAGCCACCAATGGTCACTTTTTGCTCTCATAGCAACATCAGTTCATTTATAGGAAGCAAACATAATGTTGGTGTTATATAGAGGATATTCTGCAGGGTGTGATATTTCAGCAATATCTGATTCTTATATTAGATGCTACATGTGATAAAGCAGATAAGATGTTGGTGTTACTTGGCCAGCATTTAGCAGGATGTTGTATTTCAATGACAGCAGTTGCCATGTAAGGAGTTAACTGACAGACAGCATGGTGTCAGGTTACACATGAATTTGCCTAGGGTTGCATACCAGTAGCCAATGGTTTGGAGATTATTAACAGGGTGTGCCTTTGTTAGCAACAATAAAAGAGCTCAGTTTTCCTATAGTTGGATATTGCAGATTAAAGGAATATGTGCAGTTTCTTAGGGACATTGCTCCAGAGTATGGAGGAATCCTTTAAGGATGCTCTATGCATTTATAATGGGACTAGAAGGTTTGTGATACCTGTGGAATATCACCTTCTCCCATTACAATTATTTCTGTAGTCTTAGGATCTGGAACTCGAAAGAAGAAGCTTACAAGCGGGTGCAATTCAATAGTTGTTTATTGTAGTTCTTGTTCATGTGGCTCGCTCCCAGTGACCATCTGTATGGCAGCATGTGGTCCGTTATTGTTCTGCTCACGTGAGGTACATTAACTCTAGAGAAATCGGGTAAAGTAAGAGCAGGATAAGAATCCACTGTGAGCTGCCAGTTAGCAGTATTTCTCAGAGTAAGCGGGAAGGTGAGTTTTTAAAAAATGCATCCGATTTCACTCAAATGATCATTAATTCTGGTACACTTTGTATTAACTTGTCCGACTAAACAGGGGAGGGAACTCAGGGTGGGACTAATTGCAGGTGGTGAGCGTGACTTCTGGAAGTGGTCACGTGGTCAAACTCAAATGGTTGTGAGTCACAACAGCTGTTTGTGTTTTGGTATGAACATTATGCATTATATAGTTTAGGCATGGATGACATAGAAAGCAGACATGCTGCGTTGCGCTGGACTGGAAACGTGAAACATCAACAGGGCACTTCTGGAGAATGGATGAATGGGTTTGTTGTGCCTTTACCCAGCAGCACACACACGCATTTGGCCCAACATGAAACATCAACAGGGCGCCGACAAAATTGGGCAAAACATTATTCATGAAATATTATACGCTACTTATAATGCATAAGTAGTGTCAATGTTTTATCGTTGGAAAATGGTCTAAAACAAAGATAAAACCCAGTGCAGTATATTCAAATCTGATCTGATAATTCTGCATTGAAGGGGGCGAGGCATAGACAGTGTCTGAAATTTTTTGTAGTCAACAGCAATTTGAGGTGCCTGATTAAAGTTTGTTGCAAATTTAGAGAAAAGCAAATGGATACTCCTCAAGTTACAGGCTTCAATGCTGCAAAAATGCTTTAAAAATGCGGTTTATCTGCCCCTCAGCCCGTGTTAGGCAAGAAGTCGAAAATGTTTTTGGCCCATGACACTCCATGGACCCTATGCCACGCATGTGTAAAATTTCATTAAAATCGGTTGGGTGGATCTCAAGTTATAACGACATGACAGACACACAAACAGTGTTTTATATAAAGATTACTTGTACAAATAGTAGCAAAACCACAGACATATATGGTATGTATTTAAATATATGTGTATGGTATGCTGGCTGTTAACTTTTCAAAAGTTTTGTAAGACCACAATTATTGAATTAATTCTTTAATCAAGATCCAAGACTAAATTACCAGAGATTAACAAGGAGGCTCAAAAAATTGAAAATGTCTATATTTAAAACAAAGCTAATAAAAGCCAGATGATGGAGTATTTAATGAGGTACTTTATTAATATAAACAGAAATAAAAACTTACAAGCATTGATTTCACTTTATTTAACCAGTAAATGTTTACGGGCAACAGTAAGTATATTGTTAAAATCATTAACTTGCTAAGAAAAGATACTTTAAGCAGTGTAATATTTTTCTGTAAATGTATGGCAAATACAAGTTGATAATGTTGATTTCGATGAATGCTGTCTTATAATATTTCATTGGATAGATATAACTTTGGTTCTGCACGATTACAACTGTAATGACCTAAGTAATTTTACTGAAAAAGATTCTAAATAAATTTGCTCAGTTACATTCTCCACATAATACAATGTAGTATTCCATAAGAGGAAAATCATTGACAGTGCAATATCATCTTACGTTGTAGGAATTGTTACTTTACCAATGAAATGGATCATTTTAGTTCGGTTATCAACAATTAAAAATGTGAATGGGTGATTGACATCAAATTCCATACCAATTTGTGCTGACAATGCCATCATAACCATTCCAGTAGCAGCAGCAGCTTCTGTTCCTTCTTCATTAACATCAACAAATGCTTTATGAAACATTTCACTGGCATAAATATTCTTTTCACCACCAGTCATTCCAGATAAGTCAGCTTTTTGAGGATCAAAAATATCAGGGAGTCCAAGCTTTTTCAAAACATCACCCAACTTAAAACTACTCTCTAAATGAAATTTTGGCATATATAATTCTAGATGTGTCATTTCAAATCCTTTTCTATCTACAATGTCTTTGAGAAATTCAGCATTAATCTCCTTCTCTAAAGCAGCAAGACCATTGATTTCATTGGGAAGAATTACAAACATACTAAAAGCTGTTCCTATATAAGGCAACTCGACAACTTTATAGTTGTCACTTATTTTTGTATTAAAATCTTCAGATATATACATAAAATCATGAGATATAGTCTTCCCAGAACTTAAATAAAACTTTCTAGATGATGTTGCTTGTTCTGGGAATTTTTCAGCCCACATTCCTTTAAAGTACACAGCATTAATAAGAACTAGAACCGACTGAGGTGTCAAACTTCCACTTGGTAACAGATCAGTAATTTTGTTATTTGTGTTATTCTTAACCCAATCATTAATAGTTATTCTTGTTTTTTCAGCATTTGTTATAAAGTCTACATTTTCAACATCTGAAAAGAAATATTTTACCATGTTGTTCTTGTAGTCTTCTGAAATAGGGAATTTTTCATTAGCATACAAACGATTTACTGAATAGAATGTGATAAGTTTATCTGACGTTTTCAAAAGTGAAAAATATTCTTTGAAAGCCAAAGCTACAGAATCTGGATTAGAAGTTATCTTCAAAACATTTTCAAACTGTTTGGCAGAGTTTTGTCTTGCTCCCAAATAAACCATCGATAAAACAGTAGCAACACTGAATAGTGACATGAAGACATTTTCGTTGGTTCCTGTAGCCACAGCTTGATAAAGACTGTTTGTAAAATAATCAACTGAAGCAGCAAGATTACTGATATCTTGAGCCTTTGCAGAGTCTATCTTGGATACAGTAATCTCTGGAGAACATAGAATGAGAAGTAAAAAAAGTGCAAAATAATTTCCTGCATACATTTTCTGTTTAACATTTCAAAATGTATAATAGACATTAATGGAATAGAAGACATCAATGAAAGCAAGACTTGAAACCTCCTATGTTCAAACTCTGAATTTAACTTTTGCACGGACATCTTTCACATGCAATATGCTCTCCATATGTTTGAAACAGTTTTTGAAATATTTGAGTATTTGACAGGATTAAATATATAACTAATTTTATTATTATTATTATTATTATTATTATCTGGTGTCTGGAACATTCATATATGAAATGACGGAAGGTTTTCATTTAAATGCAAACACTTGAAAATGAGAGTTTTTATATGATGAAATGAGGTCTGGTCTTAGGTAAATCAAAACTGTTGATTAAACTGTAAATAATGAAAACAAATGAACTATTTTGTAGAATTTTTATCTGTGAATGGTACGTTTCTGTTCGCACGCATGTGTGTGTGTGCCATTCTTGTGTTTGTATCCTGTGACTTTCCAGTTCAACTGATCATTTGTCTGAATGTTGCCATCTTATTATTTTGAGTTGCTATAAAAGTAGATAGTAATTTTACCTTGTACTTATTCTTAGTGCAAGTTTTGAAGAGTGCAGTTAGATTTTAACAGTTATTTTTTTAAAGCTACAATGCAAGTGACAAAGGAGCATATTCGACGTATTTTGCTTTGAGTTCAATAAAGGCAACAACACAACAGAAAGTGCAAGGAATATCAATGCAGTGTATGGGGATCGGACAATAAGCATAAGCCAGTGTCAACAGTGTTTCCTGGAAATTCCGAGCTGGAAACTACAGCCTAGAAGATGAGCCTCATCCTGGAAGATCTGTAGAGCTTGACAAGGACATCCTGCAGACCATGGTGGAACAAAATCCCATCATAACTGGCAGAGAAGCTTTGATTTGGTCATTCAACCATTCGTTGACACCTGCATGCCATTGGAGAATGACCATCTTTGGTTTCAAGATGAAAAGTCTTCTTCCATCAGGATAATGCTCGGCCACATACAGCAAGGATGACATTCCAAAGGCTGGAGCAGTTTGAATGGGAAACGATGCCCCACCAACCATATTTGCTAGACATTGCTCCATCTGAATATCCTTTATTGCGCAGTCTTCAAAATTATTTTTGGATGGAAAAAACATGAATTCTGTAGATGAGGTCAGAACAGTAGTGGAGGAGTATTTTTTGTCACAGACAAGGAATTTTGGAAGAAGGGCCTTGCAAGTCTACCAGGTAGATGGAAGAGCATTGTAGAAAATGAAGGAGAGTATATTTTAAATTAAAAAAGAACTTTGTTTATCTTAATTTTGTAAAATAAAAGAAGTATAAAAAAAAACGCATTATTTATGGGATGACCCAACACACACACACACACACATGTAGATACATATTTACACACAATGCCATATGTGTACATTTTCAAGTGTTTCTTTATATTTAAGGTGACACCTGAAATTTACAGGAAGCAGCATTTCACAAGAAATATAAAGGCAATATACTCTTTCTTGCGAGACATTGGAATTTTTGGCTGTCAGATGAGAAATCTGATAGCCCCAACTGACACACCCTAAGAAAGAGCAGATGAAGGTGAAAGTTGAATGGTTATGGAGTGAATGGCAGGAAAGAAATTACAGTACAAAATTTAAGTATCAAATTGTGTTTTTGTTTATCTTCAGTAAAAGAAAAAGAAATATAAAAAGAAGGAAGTGTATATACCTGAGGCTGTTTGTTGTGACACAAGGTAAGACAATCAAGATTATAAAACAACTGATTACTTCTGCCATGTCTGGATCGCTGTTAAATTGTTAGAATGATAACCATGTGAATGAAAGATAATTTAGTCTTGGTAGTGCTAAGTATATGAAATAAAACTAAGAATAACAACCAAAATTATACCAAAACAGCTGTTTGTTGCTGCTATCTATTTCTGGGAAAAAAAATCCTTTTAGAACTTAACTAAGAGAGCAACTTTTAAAACCAAAATGACCAAATGGAAAAACTGCTTCGAAATAAAAATAGGAGAGGCAGTGGCTGTTACTGCTGCTGCTGGTGATACTGATGATGATGATGATGAATGCAACGATGACAATGACAAACAGACATGATGACAACAATGGTGACAAAAAGAAATGAAATACCAAGACTAATTAATTGCAAGAAACATTTTATTGTAATAATTATTTATCGTCTTTTAGTTGTCTACACAACAACTAAAGTATTTTAGTTGAAAGAAAACATAAGTCTGTATTTTTATATATCCATTTATTTACTTATCTATTTCTTTATTTTATTGTTTCAATTGACTGCATCTGGTATTTTCATTAAAATTGACAATAAAATGACTGCTTACAACATCTGTTCAGGTACTTGCCATTTTGGGAAGGTAAGTTCAACCTTTTAGCCAATAAAAGGTGGAAATCATCATCATCTTCATCATCTTTTAATGTCTATGTTCCCTGTTCACATAGGTTGGATGGATTGAAAAGGATCGAATGAGTCAAGGACTGCATTGTACTCCAGTGTCTGCTAACAAAATGATTATTTACTTGGAGAATCCGGGTAACATACAAATGTCAATTAGTGACAATGATTGGCTTAAAATTGAACTCCCATATAACAAACAAACAAAAAAATACATGATCTTAGGATGCATTTAGCAAGTTTTGCTCCAGGACACAAATTTAGATTAAATTATTTAGTAAGTCTTTATTTACTGCATCTTGCTTGTGTTATTCTCTCCAGAATACAGCATATTATCAGAAGATATATTACTAGCAGAAAATATTTCTCAAAAACATCTTTTACATGTAGGACCATTATCATATAGTTCATGGCACCAACTGATAAATAATACACCTCTGGAAGATTTTCATTGGTGGCTCCGAAATCATGTGACTTTGTCCTTTTCCTACTTAATTACAAGTCAAAGGCATTTAAGATGTGACAATCTTATTCATTTCTTTCAAACATAGTCTATCTGGGACACCATTGTTTGGTATATATACTTCGTTTCTTTATGATGGCCTGGGGAAATTTGAATGAGATTCACTTCTTAGATTAAAATTTATCAATCCTGAATTTGTTATTTTCTAAGTAGCTTTGGACAGCCAAATTGGATTCAAACAAAATATCTAATTCAAAGAGATAAGTTTTGAGTTTAATACTTTACACAACCTTCATATTTATTATCAAGAAAGATTAATCTTATGGAATCAAGTTACTTGTAAAAACTATGACTCTAGAATATCTTGGAATGTCATTTGTTTACAGTGGACAAGACAAAGCGTCAGCCATTTCCCAGAGGTCCTTTGTTATTTAACATAATACAGAATTTAAAACTGGTCAATGAATTTGATTCCTTTGACATAAATTAATGCTTCTTAAGAATAAAGAAGCATAACGGCTGTCAGATTAATGCCTCCTTTTTTATGGCTGTAATTGTGATTTATCACTGAATATGCCTCCATTCGCACTTGTTTGTGACACATATATTAATCTAAAATAAATTATGTCACAATTAAATAACAAGCTGTTAAAAGAAGAAAAATGCTCCAACAAATCAACAATCTACCACCTACTGGGAAGAAAGAATGTAAAACAATATATATTTGTTTGGTCGTTTACACACACGCACACATATTATATATATGCATGTGTGTATATATATATATATATATATATATATATATATATATATATATAAGGTTGAGGAGGGTATTGGATTTAACCAAACCCCGGAGGATACAGGTAATACCGAGTAAGTGCTGTATACCTCTATCCATAAAATTCTTCAACCTTACCTTTGCTCTCTTTATCCTTGTTTTTATATATTTACATATATATATGTATATATATACATACATACACACACACATATATGTGTATGTATTTATGTATGTATGTGCATATATCTATCTATCTCTCTCTCTCTCTCTCTCTATATATATATATATATATATACATGTGGTAAGAAGCTTGCTTCCCTGCTACATGGTTCCAGGTTCAGTCCCACTGTGTGGCACCTTGGGTAAGTGTCTTCTACTATAACCTTAGGCAGACCAAAGCTTTGTGAGTGGATTTGGTAGATGGAAACTGAAAGAAGCCTGTCATATATCATCATCAGGCAGTACTGGCAACGGCCACGCTCAAATGGTAAACAGTCAACAATACGTAAACAGAGGCATACAAACTGCCTTAGTTATACATCGCACCATGGGACACATTTGTGTCACACTCTATACAATTTTAGAGACTACTCCATAACGCTTATGGCATTACCACAGGTAATTTCAATGCGTGGATGAATCACCTGATAACTCCACGGGCGGTGCGTGCTCATGTCAAAATATACAAAATAAAAAATAAAATTAACATTTAATTTTTTATCCATCTGTCCATCCATAGTTAAAAAAAAACTTCCTCCCTTTCTAATCCTTGCCATCGAGCTGATGTATAACTACTTCCGGTTGATGTACGCAAGTCTGTGGAATTTGTTCTGTTTGGAGGTTGTTTTGTTGGCGCTAAAATCAAACATGGTTAATGTGAAAGAAAGCAAAAAATCTAAGAATACCACCCATGAAAAAGAAAATGCACCCAGTAGGTCGGTATAGAAATATATTCAGTGACATGCTTTGAGCATTCTTTCATATTTTTTTTATTAGATCTCCCAGAAAATTTAATCTGGTGTTGTCTTTTGGCGCTTCACTATCTCCTGGTTTTATGTTATTTTTTGGTTATGAATTTTTGCTGTGTTTGTCATTTTCGGGCATAATTATACATACATTTGCAAGTGTATATGCACACATAGACGTGTGAGTGTGTATATATATATATATATATATATATATATATATATATACACGTACACATGCATCTATATTGATGAATAGATATGCAATTACCAATATGCGTATGTGTGTACAAATATATATGCAGAGATGCATTATATATATATATATATATTACATACATATAAGAGGGATGGCCACTAAGAAAAGATTGTTCTCCGGAAAATTCAGCAAATACCAGAACGTAAGCGAGCAAGACAAATGAAAAGATACAAAATATAAAGAATTAATCATAGACTGAATTTCCCTGAGAACAATCTTTTTCTTAGTGGTCAGACCGTAGGTGGTCTTCTTCTAGCAAAAGGGATGTCCACTTAGCTGTCATCCCTCTTATATGTATGTATTGTAATTTTTCTGAATCTTCAGATTTTTCAGTTTGCTAGGCCACTGGTTTTAAATTGATATTAATCAAATTAACATTTAATTTTTCACCCTTATTATTTAAATTTATATATATATATATATATATATATATATATATATATATATACACACATGTGTGAGAGATATCTAAACTATGTATCAGCTGTAAGCTGCTATGCCCTTCCTTGTGCGTAATCAGGTTGAAAGAAAATGAAAACCATAAAACAAATGCAGCGGGAACAAATTCAGAGGAATTTATTAGTATTTTTTCGTTTCTTATTTTTCACAGTAAATAGCTAACATAAGACTTGATTGGATTTGTATGAATCAAGTTTCAAAATTAGTATAAATTTAAATATTCCTTGGATCTACCAAGCATTATAGAACGTTTCTTAAAATGATTGCTTTTTCTTCCTGTTGACATTTACGATGGTGCCGAATCTTTATTTAAAAGAAAATGCCCAAATCTTTATGCTTAAAATCTAAACCCTTTTTCTTCATCTGTGCATCATCACATTCATTTATTTGCCTTTTTGTTGTTCAAACCTATAATCAACCTTGATTGAAGAGACCCATTGATTAAAGGCATTCTAAGTCGTGACTGCTGTCTTTTGAATAAGGATCTGTTCAGATAATTTGAACAGAAATTGGCTGCTATTTTGCTATTTCTTACATATCAAGTGACCACATAGTGATACTAAGTGTTTTGTTGTCTTTGAAATACCAGATGTCATGAAGTGTCTGGACATCTGCCGTGGAGTATTATTGTTGTTGTTGTTGTTGTTGTTAAGTGAAGACAACGAAATGTCTGTTCAAATCTCTTGTCACCATTTATCATCAGCTGTCCTGCTATTAGTTTCCACACTTTAACTTCTCAATCGATAATTGCAATTTAAATGATAAAAAGAGACAAAATTCAGTAACTGGAATATCGATTCCCTCTTAACAACGAAGGTTTATTTAGCAGTTTTTTCCTTTTCTCATCAAAAGTCTTTTTGGATACAATTTCTTTGTATTAAATATATCAATGTTATTTGGAATAAAAAGGCGGTGAGCTGACAGTCATTAATTAGCAGGCCCTGCGAAATGCTTAGCAGTATTTCGTCTGCTGTTACGTTCTGAGTTCAAATTCCGCCGAGGTCGACTTTGCCTTTCATCCTTTCGGGGTCGATGAAATAAGAACCAGTTACGCACTGAGGTCGATGTAATCGACTAGCCCCTTTCTTCAAAAATTTTCAAGGCCTTGTGCCTAGAGTAGAAATAATATTATTTGGAATAAAAAGTTGTTTTTTTTATTTTTAAATACAGATATAATTTAGAAAAGATTTTGCCATTGAAATTTATATTTATACAGGGAAGAGAACACTTAATAAATCCATACCGGTAGTGATATATATTTTCTAAAACCTCTTTCACTGAATTTAATGTAATTCAATACCGATTGTTCCCTTTGCTACCCTTATGGATTTTATTGACTTTATTAGGAATTTTTTAATAAGTTTTTTAAATGGAAAATTTTAAAATATATAATCTACAAATATACATAAAAGAATGTACAAGCAACCTGATTGAATTAAAGTTTTTTATGTTCTCTTTATTTTATTTGTCTATATGTAGAACAGATATAAAACCTCAGTTATGACAGTAATAGTTTTCTGTCAAAAAATTACCAGTTTTTACAAAAGTAGAACATAAAACAGAAATTGGTGCTGGCTGACGAATCCAGTAATTTCATGGTTTGGTGTTGTTTGATGATGAGTCAAATAAATTTATACTTCAGTTGCCAGCTGGGATGACGCCTGTTTTGTTATTTATGAAACCATTTTTACAGGTGAAAGTTTAGTTATAGTAAGTTTGTGATAGATTCCAAACAGAAATTAGCTTTTCCTTTACAACAATCACACCATATCAAGACAAGGAGACAAACATACACACACTCACACACATTCATATTCAGGAATTTCTCTACATAAATTTGAATAAATAACATCTGTACATCAATTTTTTAGATTCTTCCTTTTCTCATTCATTAAGTTTTTAAATACCTATACGTTTCAATGATAAACTAATGTACTTAATTTTCTCTGAACATTTGTATAAACCAAAGAACTAGGATGCTTGCATCCCTTAAGGGACTATAATCCCTTGACTGAATAAAATTATATATCATTTCCAAATTTATGGTACAGTGATTGACATTGTGGAGGGGTTGCTGCTTTTAAATTGCTTGGTCTCAGAATATAAACTTGGCCGAGCCTTGTTGTGCACTCATCAATTTTTATACACATTTGAGAGGGAACGTAAATTTCCTTTTGATTTTATGCTTAACAGAAAGCGTAAAGCCAGTGGTTCACTACCAGGTCATCCTGCTTCAAAACAAAAAGAATCTTGGTTCATGGATTCGGAAAACTACATGTACAAAGAACTTGGTGTTGGCCCATTAACAGATAACAGTCAAGATAGTAATTCCAACGGTTGCCCACTGAAAACATCTGTGGAAAAGACACCAGCAATCCTAATATCTGACAGTTGCCAGGTTCCTGATGTAAGTTGAATTCAGAATTTCTGTTTACCTTTTACTTTTTACATGTGAACAGTCCCTGAGAACAGAACAGAGATATGAGATTTCAACCTACATAGGTTTAAAAAAAAAAAAAGTAGTTGTAATCACATGGTTTCAGGTTCAGTTCCACTGCTTGGCAACTTGAGTAAATGTCTCCTTCTATAGCCCCAGATAGACTAATGCTTTAAGGGTTCACCCTGACACCTTATCACCACTGTTTGTATCTCCTTCCAGCTCCACCCCAGCCACTCCTACCCTCTCTTCTATAATGTGAGTAGCTGGGTAGCTCCCTTACAGTAAGAAACCTGTTTTGTTCTGGACCCCTCTCTCACTTTAATCCTTCATCCCATAGCATAAAGCTTCTCTACTGCTCCTCCCCCACTCAATCAAAGGAGCATCTTAGTGTTGCAGGCTGGTGCTACCCAGTACCCACTATAAAGTACTTTGCATTAGAAAGGGTATCCAGCTGTTAGAAACCATGCCAAAACTGACATTGAAGTGCAATGCAGTCTTAGGAACTGCTGGATTCTGTCAAACCATCTGACCCCCCCCCTCCCTGCTAACATGGAATATGAATGTGAAATGATAATGGTGATCTGCATTTGCAGATTTATCAAACAAATGCTAACACAAAACAGTAAAATGAATTGATTAGTAAAAACAAAACAAAACTGTTTTGATTTTGTGCTTGAATTAAGATTATAGGAATCAGTGATTGTTAAATTGTTTCAGGCACCTTGCGTGATGGCCACCAGTCATCTTGTAAATAACTCTGACAGCAGTAGCCCCCAGAACCCTCGTATTTTAAAGAGCTTGCCTCAGAGAGATGATGATTTCATTCGAAGGCGGAAGAAAGTTCTTTGTCGATCTGGTTCAAGTAAGTTACTATTTTTTTTCTTTCTATTATTTTAAAATCTATTTGCACATAAAGTTGTTCGTTATCTTTATTTATCACAGTTTAAAAAAAAAAAAGTAGAAAGTGGATTCTTCTTGTCCACATTACTGATGTCATTTAACTATCAATGGCTCAATTCATTTCCTTGTAAACAGAATAAACAATAAGAATGAAGGGCTTCCGTTGGTCAAGTCTGACCATGCATCTGCCCAAGTATGAACAGGCCTGAACAAGGTTTTTTCTCAATGAAAACTGACAGGTGCCCATGCATGCAAGTTTATCCTTTCTACTCCAAGTGAAAGGCTGCTAGTTTAGGGAATTACAACTTGGTGCTAATATCATTACACATATTCTATCAGAACATACAGACTGGAGCAGCCTTGTTACATTCTGTGTCATATTGATTCTCCCTAAGAACTACATTAAGTTTACATATCTCTGTGGAGTTATATGTTACTGGCCTTTAATCTGTCACCAGCATGGGTGCCTTTTACGTGTCCCCAGCACTGGCCACAACTACAATTTCACTAAACTTGACATGTCTTCTCAAGCACAGCAAATCACCAACAGTCTCAGTCACTTGTCATCACCTCCGTGAGACTCAACATCCAAAAATCATAGTTCACCACCTTATCCCACGTCCTCCTGGGCCTACATCTTCCATACATTCCCTCCACAGTTACAAAATATTCTATGTACAACATTAAGCTCTTTCATAATTATGAACTAAAATGATTACTAGATAGAAATCTTATATATATGAGATTCTTTTTTTTTTAACCATTTGTGAATTCATAGGCTTGCCAATTCTTCATTGCAGGTTTGGCTGAGATGCTTCCTGACTTGGTTCTGCTGAATATCTTCAAATATTTACCCAAAGTTGTACTTACCAAGTGTGCGCAAGTGTGTAAAAAATGGCAAAGAATCATGTAAGTAGCTAATGAAACACTTCAACCCTTTGTCCAATATCTTTTCCTAAATATATTGAAGAATTCTTCCCAATATTAGAAATCTAAATAAACCCCATGTCCAGTGATTGCAGGAATCATTCTAGACATTTACACTAGACTCACTCTATTATATCTTTTATCTATAACTTGTTTCACTCATTGAGCTGTGGCCATGCTGCAATCCCAGTACTTAATTTTTTAAGCCTGTTACTTATTCAATTGGTCTCTTTTGCCAAACTGCTAAATTACAGTGGATGTAAACAAACCAACATCAGTTGTCAAGTAGTAGTGGAGGACACAAATGCACATACATGACACGTCTCTTTCAGTTTCTGTCTACCAAATTCACTCACAAGGCCATGGTTGGTCCAGGGCTAAAGTAAAAGATATTTGTCCGAGGTGCCACTCAGTGGGACTAACCCCAAGACCATATGGTTGGGAGGCAAGCCTCTTACTGACACAGCCATGCATGTACCTAGCTGTGCTGGCAGAATCATTTAGAGTCTTGGATAGATTTCCTTGTGGTATCTGTTCTGTTCAAATTCCTCCACAGTCAACTTTGACTTTCATCCTTTTAAGGTCATTTACAGTAAAACCCCAATCTAGGTCTATGGATTGGCAGAATTGTTAGTGTACCAGATAGGGATTCTTTTAGTATCAATTTTGACTCTTTTTCCCTTTTTTATTCTGATGGCAATACCTGTGACGATACTGTGGGACCAAGTTATATTGATCTTGACTTTCCTTTGGACATCATTGAAGATGGTGGGGGGTTGCATGCATGAGAAACTGGTGGTTTCATGCACACTCGCGCACACATGCATGCACTGTTCAAGCCTGAAACTTTGAGAAAAAATTTTCAAGTGCTGAAATCTATGGTTCAACCCTGACTATGGACAGGTGGGGGCTAATTCTACCAAAAACTTGTGAGTCCGAGAACAACATCTGTAGATATTTTATTGTGCAGGGATTGTTATAACATTCTATGGAAGTGTTATCTGAAATAAAATTCCCCTTTTCTTTTTTATTTAATCGTTTAAGAATGTAAAAGAATTTGTTACTACTTTACCTTCTGCATAATGTCATTTGTAGGGAATCTGAATGTCTTTGGAAGCGCCTAGATCTTGGCAACAAAACATTAACCGAAGGAGTTCTTGGTCAGATTCTCAACAGAGGTGTTGTTGTACTCCGACTAACAAGAGCTGAGGTAAGCCTGATTATTTAATGTTACTGGCTTTCTTCGTTTGGAATTTTGTATGTATGTATATGTGTGTATATATATATATATATATATATATTTGAATATATGTTGAACCAATTAATTCAGTTGTAAATGAATCACTTGTTCCCCAACATTCTGTGGAATGTCTAGCCATGGAAATATATTATCTTGCTCGGAAATGGATAAGGGTTGACAAAAGGAAGGGCATCCAGCTGTGGAAAATTTGCCTCATCTCCATCAGACCCGTGCAAACATGAAAAGGTGACCATAAAAATTAGTGTGAGTGATACCAAATGATAGGATGTGTTTCATAAATTAATGAATCTTTTGATTGTTTTTTTTATATTTTCAGATCTCTTCTCCAATCTACACTGGTCCAACCAGTGTCTTCAGTTCTACAAAGTAAGTAATTTATTCTTTTACTTGTTTCAGTCATTTGACTGTGGCCATGCTGGAGCACTGCCTTAAAGGGTTTTAGTCGAAGAAATTGACCCCAAGACTTATTCTTTGTGAGCCTAGTACTCGTTCTATTAGTCTCTTTTGCAAAACCACTAAGTTACGGGGACATAAACACACCAGCACTGGTTGTCAAGGAATGGCAGACACACACACACACACACACACACACACACATATATATATATGTATATGACAGGCTTCTTTCAGTTTCCGTTTACCAAATCCACTCACAAGGCTTTGGTTAGCCCAAGGCTATAGTAGATGCTCGCCCAAAGTGTCACACAGTGGAACTGAACCTGGAACCATGTGGTTGGGAAGCAAGCTTCTTACCACACAGCCATGCCTGCGCCTATTTCATCATCATGGTTTTACTGTCCATTTGTCTATGCTTTCATTGATCAGACAGAATTTATTGAGGCAGTTTTCTATGGCCAAATGCTCTTCCTGTCGCCAACCCTCACCTGTTTCCAAGCAAAGCAAGGTAATATTTTTCCATGGCCAGACCTGTTTCCACAGAATATTGGAAATAAATATTTATCACACTTACTCCATATCAAGACAAAATGACACAAACACACACTCACACATACATACATACATACATACATACATACAAATGTATATGATGGGCTTCTTTCAGTTTCCATCTACCAAATCCATTCACAAGGCTCTGGTAAGCCAGGTGCTGTAATAGAAAACTCTTGCCCAAAATGCATCATAGCAGGACTAAATATGAAACCATGTGGTTGAGAAACAAATTTCTTCTATGCTGGTGCCAAATAAAAAGCACCCAGTACACTCTGTAGAGTGGTTGGCATTAGGGAGGGCATCCTGCTATAGAAACCATGCCAGAACAGACAATGGAACCTGGTCCATCAAAATTTCATGTTAATTATGTTCCAAACACCAGTTTAACCCTTTTGAGATACATGGTATTTTGGTATGTGTAGTTAAAAAGACCAAATTTTTTTCTCTATTGAGATACATCTATTGAAAGACAATCCCTGATTAGCTTTTGCACTTCAAAACCAACCATCCACAACATTTGTTCCATCAGGCCGATGGATCAGCCTCAAAGTTCTTTCAGCTTGTATCACTTAGGCTGATCAATCGGCCTGGGTGTTTATACATGTTGGCCTTGTGCCATCTTGCCTGTGATATGCTGAAGTTTTATATAACTACATCAACCTAAAATACACCCTGCTTGCTCCCCCCCACCCAATTAGCATCTTGTATATTTTCCTCTTTACCTTCTGAAGTAATTATATAACAAATTTATTCATGAAAATTGTAGTCATAAATGGTTATACCTTGCTTTCTTGTGAACTAAATCTTTTTTTTCTTCTTTTTTTTTTACTTACAGGCTTTCTAAGCTGCAGTATTTAGATTTGAGTATAGCAAATATATCTGTGAAGGGCTTAGGTGAGATTCTGGCTAAGTGCCATGACTTGCGTAAATTGAGCCTTGAAAGTTGTGACGTTGATGATGCTGTGTGTAGGTAAGTAAGGAGGGTGGGTAATTGTTTTACATAATATTCAGGCTCGGGTATAGCTATGTAGTTAAGAAGCTTTACTTCCCAGCTGTGTGCTCTTGGGTTCAGTCCCACTGTGTGGCACCTTGGGCAGGCGTCTTCTACAATAGTCCTGGGTTGGAACAAGCCTTCTGAGTGGATTTGGTGGATAAAAACTGAAAGAAGCTTGTTTTATATATATATATACATACACACATATATATATATATATATGTATGGTTTGACAGGAGCTGGCCAGGCCAAAGACTGTACCAGATTTCTGTGTCTGTTTTGGCATGGTTTTTACAGCCGGATGCCCTTCCTAACATCAACCATACAGCAAAGTGGACTGAGTGCTTTTTACACGGCATGAGCACATGCGAGGTCAGTTTTGGCATGGTTTTTACAGCTGGATACCCTTCCAAATGCCAGTATAGACTGGATGCTTTTTACATGGCACCAGCACTGGCAGGGTCACCAAGTAACTTGCAAGGCAAAGATTCTTTGAAAGGGGAGGAGGGGATCTTGTCTCAAATGATGAAAGATTAAAGTGTAACAGAGAGACAAAGAGGCAAAAACAGGAGGTACATGATTACCCAGCCAGAGAGAAAGAGAGAGTGATCAAGAATGAGGATAAACAAGTGTGCTGCTGTAAAGGAGATACATAGTTACCCAGCCTATGCCTTGTGGTGTTGAAATAATTCCAAAGGTTTAATGAAGAGTTTATATTTTCATTCCAGTTATATTGGTGAAAACAAGCAGCTTGAAGTTCTGAATATGTGTATGACCAGAGGAATCACAGATAATGGCCTCATGCCTATTGCTTCCAACTGCAGAAAGTAAGTCAGTTCACCATTTATTACTTATGATTCTTCTATCATTACTGCAGTAATATTTTTTTTTCTATCTTCATTATTTGTGTCATTATCACAAATATTACTACATCAAGCTAAAATACACCCTGCTTACTCCCCCCACCCAATTAGGATCTTGTAATGTAACTAGGCCTACCATAATAGCTGACCAAAAGGTGTCAGACTAAATTTTCATTGTTCCTATACTTATAAATGTGTAAGACATTCAGCTAGGAGATTTGGGGTTAGCTGCAGTTTTTTATATTTTTCTTAATTAGGGTGTGCCTTTATGCCTGAAAATACAGTATACACTTCAGCCATATAACCACGTGCTGTTTGTGAAATTTTTCCTTCTTTGGACTTTTCCGTTTTCCTTTCTGATGAAGAGCTATGCTTGAAATGTTAAAAACCTACTCTTTTTTACCACCTTTACCGAGCATCAAATTAATACATTCCGTGTGTATGTCCTTGTTCTTTTGATTTTGTCATTTTTAATGTTTGATTGTCCAACTTTTAACATTCGATTTGACTACAATAAATACTATTTCTTTTTCAGACTGGAATCTTTAAATCTTGCCTGGACAGGACTTGAACAACACAGCCTTATGTATCTTAGCTTATGTTTACCTGAAAGTTTACTCAAACTAAATATAAGTGGGTTTCGAGAAAATTTGACAGATGAAGGTAAGTTAGTTTTTAACCCTCTTTCTTGTGTTTTATATTTTGGTTTTTTTTTTTTTGGTGGGGTGGGGTTGTGTTTATTTAGTTAATGTTTCTTTCATATTGAACCCTTTTGAACCAACCCACCTGAGATCACAGCTGGTTCTATGACATAAATTTCTCATTTTGAAGAGACCTAAATTAAAGCATTCCTTCAAAATTTCATGTTGTTCCAAACACCAGCTTAAAGAAGAGTTAGTTTTTACTAAATAGTTCATTATTTTCAAAAGAAACTCTCTCTCTCTCTCTCTCTCTCTCTCTTTCACTTACAGTTGCACTGTTTTTACATATTAATTTTAATACTCAATAACCATTAAATGGTTGTCTGATTATAACTTTGATTCAACAGTTTGATTAGTCCTTTTGAGTTGCACAGCACCAAGTTTATTTTGTTACTATTGTCAAGTGCTAGTTTTTTTAAAACTTTTTATTAACTTAATATGGACAGAGTCTAAATAATTAACTGTTCAGAAATGCCTAACTAGAAATAGAACCTGAAGCCATTCATACCATTGTTTCAGCTCCAAACTAAAGCTATTTCATTTTACTTGTGCTACTGGTTCATGGGCAATGCATGACTCCACAACTTCCTATCTCTCCTTTACTAAAATATAAAACTTTTGTGCTTAATCAGAAAAAAAAAAAATCAATATTATTTGGCCATTTGTTTTATATTTAAGATTTGAAACCTATTTATAGTCTCCAAACGCTGTTATTTTTCCAGAGGTTACCCAGTTAGTGACGACTTGCCCTAATCTCATAACCGTGGATCTCAGTGATTCATCATTACTCACAGAAAACTCTGTCAATGCAATTGTTGGTTTGAAAAACTTGGAACATCTTTCTTTGACAAGATGTAATCGTATCTTACCAGTTTCACTTTAGTAAGTATGGTATTCTTGTGTCAAATTTTTACTGAGAATTACTAGAGATGAGTTTGGTGGCAAGCCTGTGTAGTTAAGAAGTTTACTTGTCAACACACGGTTTTGTGTTTGTTTGTAGTGTGTGTGTGTGTGTGTGGTACTGTAGGCAAGTGTCTTATTATAACCTTCTACTGACCAGTGCCTTGTAAGCATTGTTGGTAGATGGAAACTGCACGGAAATCTCGAGGTGTCATTGTTTGTTTCTGCTGTACAAACATGGGCAGCTATTAAGCTGTTTGTTCGTCGAAAGAGCAAGGGAAGAAGTTACATTACTTGGAAACGAGTGATGGTTGATGACAAGAACAGTAATGAGCCATAAAATACTGCTGCAGCAAAACCTCATCCAACCCATGTCAGTATGTAAGAGGTGGACATGAAAACTGTGGTGGTGATGGTGGTGCTGCTACCACAACTATCAGTATTCCTATTTTACATTGCTGTAACTTATTTTAGGATCATAGTCATTGTTTTAACATCCACTTTTCCATACTTGTATAGGTCAGACATGATTTATTGAGGCAAGCTTTATATGACCAGACGACCTTGCCTGTGTCCGAACAATGTAATATTTCCCTATGACCAAAGATGTTTCCATAGAGTATTGGAAGTGAATGGCATTCATTTACAACAGTCAACCAGCTCAAGACAAAGACATACACACACAAATACATAGAGATATATGATGTGCTTCTTTCACTTTCTGTCTACCAAATTCTCTCACAAGGCATTGGTCAGTCCTGGGCTATCGCAGAGGAAGGACAAGATGCCAGAATAATTGTGGCAGAAAATTGGTCTGATGGGAATACTAGTATCAAATGTCTTTCATGATTAGATATGGAAAAGACAATGTCTCGACTGTTTTTGATCTGGCTTGTACATTGTGCACGAGTTAAAAGAGAAAAAAAGGTGTGGAGAAATAACTCATGTTGGCCAGTAATATGAATTCAGATGAGTTAAGGAGTGATGCACTGATTAGTAATGAATTGGCAGTCACTAGTCAGAGATATACTGGCTGAAAATTTTTGTAACTCTTTATCTAATGCTAATTTGAACAGATTTGACTGATGAAGTCTAATAAGGCAAAAATGTCTATTTTTGTCTCCCTTGTCTGTAACTCCCCCCACCCTTCTAAGTATGTAGATTTAGTAAAATTCATTTTATGAAATTATCTCCCCTTTATTATATATCACTAATAATTTGGGGGTTTTGAGTTTTTTTGTTTTTGTTTTTTAATTCAGAAGAAATTTCATTTAGTTAGCTTTTTGCATACATCAGTCAGTACAGCACTTTCCCCCCACCTCCATTTTCATTATTGCATTTTGCTAATTCTTATTTTTAGAAAGATATTTTAGGGTAGGTGTGAGAGGCTGGATCTGGCTTTTTTGAAGAAAAAATAGGTAGATTATTTTGGCGAGATGTGGCTGGATAATATTCTCACTGAAAGTTTTAATTTGTGTCTTCCTCTCTACTTTTACATATTTTCAATGTTTCATTTTCTTTTTTTTTATTTTCTTTCAGTTCCTTGAGCAACTTGCCTCAGCTGTCTGTCTTAAATATTTATGGAATGTTACCTGATGGAATATTGCAACATCTCAGCGACGCCCTTGGAAAAGTGGCTATCAATAAATGTCCCTTCACAAAGATTTCTCGCCCTACAACTGGTATCCATAGAACCAGTATCTGGGGTTTGAGAGTCAGAGACAATCCTCTATGAAGTTCTTATTAATTTTTTTTTTTCTTCTTCCTCCAATCATTTCTCAGCTTATCATCATCATCATCATCATCATCATTTTAATTGAACTGATCTAAGTAAATACAAGGGTAGCCCTTAATCCCACGTATTTGTTCCTAAAGCTCCAGTGATTGAAAGGATCCACTTGTAGGTCCTTTTCTTTTTAGGCACCACCCAGATTGTGATTTTTATCCTGCTTCAGGATAGCACATTGTACTTTATTACATCCTAATCTTTGTATTTCATTGTCTAATTATCTCGAGACTTACTGTAAAAATCAAACCCATTCGTTGACCTGAAATTGTTGTATATTGTTTAAAATTGTAGGTTTTATTTACCTTGATGTATTGGTTTCTTTTATTTAAAGACTTTTATTTGTTTTTAAGTGTTAAATTTCATTGCATATTCTCTCCTGGCAAATTCTATGTAAATTTTTAATGTCAAAGCAAGGGAAGTTTTGCAAAATATTTCGATTTAGTTACTAATGATTTATCATATTTGATGTTACCTAAAAGACATACAAGCATATTAAATGCACCCCAATGTCAACAACACATATTCAGGAAAAAATGTCTTTCATGCATTGAAGCTTATAAGAGGTCCAACTTCATGTAAAGGACTTGGGTTTTTTTTTTGGTTTTTTTGATGGTGCCTCATGCCGTCAAATAATACAATAGTTAAATTCAGAGAGTATTGTAGTTTGCTTGAAGCATTATGTATTTGTAAAGGATAAAAAGTTTTGAATGGTATAACAGTGCACTATAATACAAACAATGGGCTATAATGACTGTTGTAATTTAGTCATCCATAGTCTGATGATATTTCGGAATAAAATTCCTTCTTCAGATATTCTTAGATGGAGTCACTGCTATAATCGGTTTTAAATTATATAGGAAGCAATGCTCAGAAACAAGATTTTCCATGCAGCACTTGTTACAGTTAATGGATATTATTTCTTACCTATGCTGTCTGTCAGTCTGCTTCGATTGGTTTGTTTGTGTGCGTGCAGTTCATACAGAATCAAATGTATACACAAACAAATGTATATTCAGTCACACTATTACAAATTCTCACATAAGCACACATTCATATACACTTGTGCTCCTACCTGTGACCTGTCTCCCATTGAATTTTCCTCCTGAGAATTTTCATAACATCCTCATGGGACTTCTGTTAGAATCATTGATAGAGGCTGAGGTGGAGTGAGAAACACTAAGCTGCCATGCAGTACCCACAAATAAGTTATGTCATCTCTAGAGACTTGTGTCGCCCCAAGTTGTGGTCCTCATAACGCCACATGATGTATATCTGTGGCACAACAACATTGGTTGTTAACTAAAAAATAAATGGTTCAAGCCCACCCAGGAGCAGTCAAATTTCCTAGGGTACAGGTGTAGCTGTATAATTAAGAAGCTTATCCTTGCATGTAGATTTGGTAGATGGGAAGTTAAAATCGTGTGTGTGCATGCTTACTCTTGTCTTGTCATCATGTGGTGATTGTAAGCAAGCATCGCCATTATACAAATGTACCTGTATCTCGATAGACAAGTATATGCTGAGTAGGAAGTAGTTGTGGAACAGGATTATGTTGAGAAATTCTAAACCAAATTTAGGAAATTAATGTGCTGGGGCGGGGAATTGGTCAATGTAACTAAGGGCCAATAAATGGAAAATTGCGAAAGTAAAGAATGTGGTCTTTTGGAATTAAAAACAACAAAATTAAAAGATAGGTAAAGACTCAGGCAAAGAAAAGCATTAGGGTGTAAGAGGAATACTGCCAAATACAACTTCTGTAGGATGTTACCCTTTTGTTAGCTGCTTTCTGTTGCAATATACTGCCTTTTGTTTCAATTAATTTTGAAAGTAATGAAGAATCTAGTAAGATAACTTTGTCATTATAGACCTGGTGTTTGGAACATAAATTAACATGAAATTTTGATGGAAGATCTTTTAATCAAGATCACTTTTAAAAGAGGAAATTTGCATCAGAACCAAGGTTCTCTGCATTGTTATTGAAAGGGTTAATAAATAGATGTAGTGGGTTATATTGCATTAATTCAGCTGTTTATAACAAAGTGATTGGGTTCTTATTCTTGATTTTAAATAGGACAGAACTAGTCTATGTCCTTAGTTGAGTTATTATAGTAGTGGCTTGTATAATGGTACCAACAGAATAATCAAAGGCTTATGTTAAATTTTATAAGGGATTTTTATGAACGTTGATAGTATCAATTCTTGAATTCGAATAGCTATAGATTTTATAGTACTTTGACCTTGGACTGTCTTTTCTGCTTCTCTCCAGTTGGACCACTGCTGTTTCAGCCCTGTCTCAGTACTCTACTTCCAGCTGTTTTTATAGGGCATCCTCTCCCAGGTCTTGTTTTTTTTTAATTGTCATTGATACTTCTGTAACTATTTTTCTAGGTAGGTGTGTCAACCCTTCACAACCCCATTTTTACCTCTGGGAAGAAGCAGTCCATATTTGAGTTTGACTTCTATTCTTGGACCTGTCCAGAACATGAGGCCCTACCAAGACTTTGTGTTCTGCTGGTATAGCTCTCAGGTTATTGAGACACACAAACCACCATAATACACAATAAAGACTAGATCTTGAGATTTTATAGTAATCTAACTGCCCGTCTCTTTCTCATTGTCCTGGTTTGTTTGTCCCCCTAATATGCACATCAAATCAATTAACCTGTATGGTACTTTTACTATATCTTCATTTTCCTCTAAAAACACTGACAAGTTGTTTAGTTTGCCTAGTATTGAACAGAAATGTATATTTTTAAGGTTTAATTAATTACTCATGTATGAATTGTATGAAGTTTTATAATTGTATATTTTATTATTTATTAAATGACAAAAGTGAAACATGTATTTTGATTTAATTAATCCCTTCAAATGCAGTTTGGCACAAGTTACTAACTATTGAACTCAACCCTGATCACTTCAAATTTTCCAAGTGTACTCATTGGTATCAATCTAATTTCTAGTTTTGAAATAGGTCAAGTCTTGTAACTTAAAAAACATATCCTAATATTTAAAAATGCAATAAAATAAAATAGGAAAAAGTAGAAATACCTGTACGATTAAGCAATTATTAGTACAATATATAAAGTGCCAAGGTTTTATAATAATAATCATCTGTCAAGTTAAAGGCATAATTTGTCTAATGAAGAAATACTTTCTGTAGATTAAAAATAGGAAAACATATAGAAAGATAGTGTTATTAACTATTAAATGAATTCAGTAGTATTAATAAAAAGAACAACATCAGTTATCTTGTCGAAGATTCTTTGTTGACTGTAGTATTACCCGCGAAGTAGTATTATCACGTGACAAAATGGCATTTATTCGTGACCACAGATATTAAAATTTACATGTTTCACTACCATGTTGCATGGCCATATGTACAGGCATCATACAATCTGCCTTAAAAATGATGATGATAATATATATATATATATATATATATATATATAGAGAGAGAGAGAGGTTGAGAAGTAATGGTGTCGGGTAATGCTGAGTAAGTGCTATAGTTAAGCTCCAGGTTCGGTGATTATGCGAATAACGAGTCCAATGTAGGTCATATATCAGCATGCATATATATAAAAAAAAAATTTTTCAGAATGAGATAAAAAACCAACGCTGTGAAGATTTTAGGACATTTATAAATAGGTTTTACAGCTGTTTCCAGGATATTTATCATATCCCTTCGTCGGAGACGGTGTGAGAAAATGGTTAAGCAATAGTTAATTTAGATAAGATATGAAATAGAGACTGAAGTGGAGGAATGAAAATAGACGTGAGATATGCAGGGATATTGCATTTGTAGATCCATTATTTAGGCAGAATGGTATACATATAAGATTCCAATAGTATTTAAAATTGGTCATTGCAAGTATAGAGTTTGTACATAGTGCTGTTGAATCAAGGCATCAGATGTGTGCAGGAGAGAAGACTGTGCTGGTTTCGTCATGTGGGTTTTATACATATATAGAATAGGAAGAGTTTCGGTCACCGGTGATTTAACCCAATGGGTATGGGTCTGAGTGCCCCAATTGATAGGCTACTAGCATCCAAGTTCACAACGGGGCTGGAGTTGTGTTAGCCACCATCCAGTAGGGAGAGAAGCAGGGATCTGTAGCCTGCTTCCGAGTCAGCAGGTATAAATTGAAGGAAAGAATGAAACAAAATCAAGGCAAGACAATTATTTTAATGATGAATCGAAGTAAGCAAAAGTAGATTCTTTCTGAGATATCCTGGTAATGGATCAATGTGTTGATCCACATTTCCATATACTGGGTATTCTGTCGTAAGAGACAAAATATATACAGGAAACGCTTATGTGATGTAGAGAGAAAATATGCAGTGCTTGAGAAGACTTGTCAAGCCAAGAGAAATCGTAGTAATGGTTGTTGCCAGTCTCATGTAAACAACACCCATTACACTCCTGGAGTGGTTGGCATCCAGCTGTAGAAACCAAGTCAAATCAGACTGGAACCTTGTGCAGCTTACCAGTTCCAGTCAAACTGTCTAATCCATGTCAGAATGGAAAGCAGATGCTTAATGACAACGATGATGATGATATATATATATATGTAGGCGCAGGTGTGGCTGTGTGGTAAGAAGCTTGCTTCCAGTTTCAGTCCCACTGTCTTAGGCAAATGTCTTCTACTATATAGCCTCAGGTCGACCAAAACCTTGTGAGTGGACTTGGTAAATGGAAACTGAAAGAAGCCCATTGTATGTGTGTGTATATATATATATATGTTTGTCCTCTCTACCATCGCTTGACAAACGATGTTGGTGTGTTTACATCCCCGTAACTTAGTGGTTTGGGAAAAGAAACCAATAGAATAAGTATTAGGCTTACAAAGAAGTAAGTCCCATGGTCGATTTCTTTGACTAAAGGTGGTGCTCCAGCATGGTTACGGTCAAATGACTGAAGCAAATACAAGAATAAAAGTATATATATATATACATGGAATTGCGAATGCTTAAAAAAACTGAAGCTAGCATGCTTCAATGGGTGGGTAATGTAAGTGTATGAAAGATAGTGCAAATGATTTAAGAGGAAAATTGGGTATAAGAGGCAGGAGAGAAGACTGCTGGTTTGGTCATGTGATGCATATGGATGAGGACAGCTGCATAAAGAAGTGCCGAGCTCTAATTGTGGAAGCGGTAGATCCAGGAAGACGTAGAATGAAGCAGTGAGAAAGGATCTTTGAACACTGGGCCTCACTGAGGAAATGACAAGGGACCAGGAGTTGTGGCAATTTGCTGTACTTGAGAATATGCATGAAGCTAAGCAAAATTGCTGTCATCCATAAATACAGGCTTGTCCTTTACAGGTGCTGCTGCGACATAAGACACCCGGCACATTCTGTAATGTGTTTGGTATTAGGAAGGGCATCCAGCTGTAGAAACCATGCCACAAAAGACAACTGGAGTCTGGACAGCTCCGGTCAAACCATCCAACCCATGCCAGCATGGAAAACAGACATTAAACAATGATAATGATATGCCTGTGTGGTTATGAAGCTCATTTTGCAATCGTTTTAGGTTTAGTTCAGCCGTCATGGCACTTTGGGCAATTATCTTCTACTATAGCCTCAGGCCCACCAATGCCTTGAGTGAATTTGGTAGGTGGATAAAAAAACGATAAAACTCCTTCCTAAGTCATATAAACTCATAGGGCCAGTTTCCATGGTGTGTATATTTACCTGCTGGATGAGATGCCAGTCCATAGCAAGTTTACTCAATTTTACCAGATGAGTGAACTGGAGCAACATGAAATGAAGTGTTTTGCTCAAAAACACGTGTGCTGGTCCAGGAATTGAAACCACAATCTTACGATCATGAATCCCACACCCTAACCACTAAGCCATGTGGCTCCACTTTAGTAGATGGAAACTTTATAAACGTGTGTGTGTGTCTTTGTGTTGGTCCCTGCCTCACTACTCAACAACCGGTGTTAGCACATAACCATACTTATATTCAGGTACAAGGCCAGTAATTTCGACTCTGGAGAAATGAAAGGCAAAGCTGACCTCAGTAGGATTTGAACTCAGAACGTAAAGAGCTCGAAGAAATACCGGAAGTCTTAATTATCGACGTGTGTGTGTAGGTGCGTACGTACACACACGTGCGTACGTTTGTATGCCTGTCCGTATGCATGTATATAAGTATACACCCGTGACTCATTGTTTCTTTCGTTCTTTCACTCCCACCAAGTCTGGGAAGCTCTATAGAAAGGTCACAGGGACAGCCCTTCCTCTTCCGACTGATTAGAAAACGAGGTAAAAGAATAGCAAGAAAACATACATGCCAAGGAAGTATATTCATATTTACATCCTTCTACTACATTCGACCTACTCAAAATCTCAACCGATTTCAAGTGGTGGCTGGTGGGTGTACATCAGTGCAAACTCGATCTCCTCTGAGAGCTAAATATTTATTGTATAAATGAGGGGGTATAGGAAAAAGTTAAATACGCAGCCAAAAGAATATGTTAGACTACCAAAACTATAGCAGTGTGCTATATTTAACTGCACTGGACTTATTTTAGCTTTACTAAAGAAAAATCACTTGCCATAACAATTTTCCTGCCTTTCCCTATTAACTTATTGATCCTGTTTTTCGCGGCGACTACGACATTGTTGCTTACCGCCGCCGCCACAATGACGACGAATGACAACATTGTCATTACTGCCGCCGACACCTCCTTCATGACTAAACACTGACTTCATCATCGTCTGCCATAAATCAATACCCTTATGACAACGCAAAGAACAGAGTTGATGTTTTTCTTGAGAAAATCTCTTTGAAGTAGCCAGCGTGTGGTGAACTGTAACGATGTGCATCACCTGAACGAATTCTTAGCTTTTTCTGCTGCCTGTTGATCCTCCTCCTCCGCCTTCTTCTTCTCATTGAGTTCAGCTACGTTTTCGTGCTTCTGAGGTTCATAATACAGAATAACAGTCAAGGACTGAGGATGATATAATTAATCTATTCCTATCAGCAAAATTCCTGGCTTTGTGTCTAAGGCAAATTATTATCAACATTCTCTCAAAATATTGGTTTCAAATTTTGGTACAAGGCCAGCAATTTCGGAGCAGTGGGATTGTTGGTTATATTGACTCCAGTGCTCAACTGGTACTTATTTTATCAACTCTTGAAAGGATGAAAGACGAAGTCAACTTTGGTGGAATTTGAACTCTGAAAGTAAAAACGGATGAAATACTAATAAGCATTTTGTCTGGCATGCTAAGAACTCTGCCAGCTCACTCTTTTCAACCTTTCTCTCGAAACATTAAGGTGGTGAGTTGGTAGAATCATATGCATGTTGGACAAAATCCTTGGCAGCATTTCATTTGGCTCTTTACATTCTGAGTGCAAATACTAGCAAGGTCAACTTTGCTTTTCATCCTTTTGGGGGTCAATACAATAATTAATTATCAGTTGAGCACTGAGATCAATGAACTTAACTGGGCCCCTCCCACAAAATTCCAGGTCTTGTGCCTGTACTCTCTTTACTTTTTTACTTGTTTCAGTCAAGTGACTGCGGCCATGCTGGAGCACTGCCTTTTAGTCGAGCAAATTGACCCCAGGACTTATTCTTTGTAAGCCTAGTACTTATTCTATCGGTCTCTTTTGCCGAACCGCTAAGTTACAGGGACATAAACACACCAGCATTGGTTGTCAAACGATGCTGGGGGGGACAAACATGCATATACATACATATATACGATGAGCTTCTTTCAGTTTCCATCTACCAAATCCACTCACAAGGCTTTGGTCGGCCTTAGGCTATAGTAGAAGACACTTGCCCAAGGTGCCACGCAGTGGGACTGAACCCGGAACTATGTGGTTGGTAAGCAAGCTACTTACCACACACGCCTATAAGCTTGCCATTTTCAATTTGGTTTTCGTGCTATCCTCACCTATAAATGTTGGGGAATGATCAAAAAAGTACAATTGCAAATACAGCCAGTTGGTATGGGGTACTCCAGGGGATTTCTGAAGTAATGTTACTCAGTAAGGGGCATAGCTTGGAGGTCAGGGGGTCTCTCCTGTTTGAGCCACTATTTCTCTGCATTGAGAGGCCACAACTTTGGTACTTGCGATTAGAATGTCACAGGAAAGAAACACAAGGTGGACTGATCAAGCCAAGCCAACTGGCAGCAGATCTGGGGATAATCCAAGAACGTTATGGTTGGATAATATTCATAGTCTTGATCATTCTTGGAAACCCAGCTGGAAAGTGTAATAACAGTTGCTTCTGATAGAATCCTGTGGAGGTGGTGATTGAGAACTCTACTCCAAGGACCCTCACAAGAACAGTGGGCAGAGAAAAAAGATGGATGGAATGGAAAGATAGTTTCTTCAGTTCAATTGAAAGATTGACTACAACCACCAGGATACAATTTGAGGTAAGTTTGGCTGCTTTGTTTACAAATCAAGAAACCACAGAGAGGCTCCTAACCTGGATAGTAGAATATTGTTCTCAATATTTTCATATTATTTCAGTGAAAAATTAATCAACATCATTTGATTCCAGCAATAATGTAAGTTTACAACTTTGCTTGCCGTAGGTGGCTCGTGCCTAAATCTATTAAACAACAGCTGCACAATAACAAAACTTGCTTTCCTGTATTTACATCCAAAATGATAAATAAGAGGGAATGTTGGTTTTGTTAAAGTTATGAGGTAATTTAGAAGTTTCTCTAGACAGATATTGATGTAGAACAAACTGAAATTTATTCAATTGAACCATAATATTAGAATTAAAAAAAAAAAAACAGAAAGATCAGTAGTGGTGGGAAAAGGAAGATGGTTACTGGAAAGATCAAAAGAATTCTGAGAGAATTAACATTCCTTCAAATCTCTTCATGTATTTTTAACAGAATGAGCAAGTTGTATCAATAGGAATATGAAGTAAAATACAAGTAAACTGATGGATTGAAAGCTTCTTTTGAAAGCAATTTCCCAATGAATACTGCCTTTTGACGTCAGTTTAATATAGTTTGCAATCGGTTAGCAACATGAAGCTCATTTTTAACTGCAACCATTCAATAAATTAATGAAATGGAAAGATAGAAAATTTGGCTTGTTTCGCTTTAAGGATTTATTTAAACATTGGTAATAAATGGACTACAGAATTCTGAGGCAGTTAAAAATCTTAAAAGCCAGCCAAGAAAAATACTTCCAGACTGTTCACATCAGCTAATATGAGAATCAAATTGACGTGTTTGTAAACTGAATTTATCAATTCTCATCTAATGGAAAAATTAATTTAAGAATGTTGCTTCCAACAAATATTCTCTCTTTTCCTTTTCTCGCTCTCTTTCTTTCTTTGTTTGTCTTTATATTTTTCTTTTCTTTTAATCAAAACCCGCTTTAAAGTTACAATTATGGAAGCATAGATGTAGTGAAATAGCACGGAGGCTAATTTTTGTACAACTGAAGATGGTTCCTTAATTTAAAATACAGGGAAGAATGGCTTACATCAATTGGGGATTGGACATAAAAAGCTGTGCTTGAAATTTGGAAGAACAAGGATTGTTGCTAAAATTAATTTATATTACGTTAATTACTAAATAAGACAATTCTGAACAGCTTGAGATATTGCCACAAACGGACTATGTATATATAAACAGACATGCACATATATGTATACAAATATTTTTCCTTTTTAAACAACAGATAGATCAAAGCTGTAATTTCACTTGTTTTGGGGAAAGAACCAATTATTTTCTCTCTCTCTCTCTCTCACTCATGCTTTCTCATTCATTCTCTTACCTTCTTACTCGCTCTCTCTTTCACACTCTTCCTCTGGTTCTTTTCCCCACCAATCACCTTCTCTCAAGCTTTTTCTCCATTACTCCAAAGACAATTTCACTAGTGTTAAAACTATTTTCAGAAAAATTTCCATATTCTCACAAATCATTTGATAAAATATTTTCCGTAACTGTTTTTGGTTTGTGATTCAATCGTACCAATAGGGAAGCAATCAGATCAAAGATCTGCATGAATCAAAGAATTGCATGAATCTATAATTCAAAGTAAACATTGTAACCCAAATAGAGTTTCTTTTGAGCTGATACTTAATCAAGTATGTTTATGCACTTCCATGTATTTTTGCTGTGTGTATTGAATCATATTTAAGTTTTGGGGGAAAACTATCTTTTAACATATTTCTCTATTACATGTAACTAAGTACAGTTTCAAATCTGCATAAATTGGTAAAAACAATAAATGGTCTGTTTCAGTTTCTTTTCCGATGTCACAGTGATAGGAAAATGCATTTTTGCAATGGTATGGCATTTTATCTGCTTTGGCAAAGACAATTCACATGTCTTATAAATGGCACAGTTTGCGTTTCTTTAAATGGGTTTCTTATGATGCACAAACATATTAGATACACCCCAATTTCAGCAGCACATATTCTATAAAAATAGTTTTTAGTACATTAACACCTTAATGTTTAGAGTGGTTAATTCTTACCAAAATATTCTACCCATTTTATGATCAAACCAGATCTGGCTTCTCACACTTATGCTAATATGTCGTTCTATTATTATTATTATTATTATTATTATTATTATTATTGTTATTATAATAATTATTATTATTAGATAAATTATATTTTGGATAATTTCAAATATTCAAAGAACCAACCTGTTGACTGCACACATCACAAATGTTCAGTAGATATAGAACTAAGAAAGTGGTACTGCCTGCTGTTTGATAGCAATAAAACTATCTTAATAATTTCTGCTTATTTCTGGGTGCTGTTGTAACGAGATGAAAACCTTGAAGGAACTTGGCAATGGAAATAGCATTTTCACCATTAGAATTTAGTACTAAAAGGAATGTCGTAATTTATCTGTTCCATGTCTGAATTGAAATTATTGTCTATATTTTTATTTCGGTGTCACGATAGCAACGTTCTCTACACTTTACCAATCACATTCTTTTGTTATATTTGTCTTTAATTTTCTCTTTTTCATTTTCTCCTCCTCTCTTTCTCTCTCTCTCTCTCTCTTCCTCACTCTCTCCCTCTCTTTCATTCTCCTCTCCTGTACCTCCCCTATCTTTCACAGATTTCATGTTGACTTTTGATTTTAATGGTCTGATGTAACTATGTGCTACCTATGTCGAATGTGTGATCTCTCATTGTCGATTGATTAGCCTCTGCTTTTCTGACCAATCATGAAAAGAACAATAACATTGGCCTGTCAGCTTCCGCCACTATTTAAGTATCAATTCATGCTCAGAGGTTTTTGTTGAGAGAAGTTTCTAAATTCATTTCAGGCAGCCGTTAAAATAACTAATGATAAGACATGTGTTATAACATATGTGTGTGTGTATATATATATTTATATATATATATATATATATATATATATATAAATGTATGTATATATAAATGTATGTATATATAAATGTATGTATATATAAATGTATGTATATATAAATGTATGTATATATAAATGTGTGTATATATATATATATATATATATATATATATATATATATGTATATATATATATGTATATAAATGTATATATATATATATATATGTATATATATATATGTATATAAATGTATATATATATGTGCGGGTGACACGTAAAAGCACCCACTACACTCTCTGAGTGGTTGGTGTTAGGAAGGGCATCCAGCTGTAGAAACTCTGCCAAATCAGACTGGAGCCTGGTGTTGCCATCCGGTTTCACCAGTCCTCAGTCAAATCGTCCAACCCATGCTAGCATGGAAAGCGGACGTTAAACGATGATGATGATGATGATGATATATATGTATGTATATAAATGTATATATATATATATATGTATATAAATGTATATATATATATATGTATATAGATGTATATATATATATATATATATATATATACATATATATATAAGTAAAAACAGAAAGGGAGGAATTTCGATTATCTGCATGTGGTGAGTTGTAATACAAAAAAATGTATATAAGAAATAAAAGGAAAATGCATACACTTTGCATAATTTTAATATATTTTATATTGTTTTTGCTGACCATACACACACACACACACATACACACATTTAGATAGATAGATATACACACACACATATATATACACATGTATATATATATATATGTGCGTGTGTGTGTGTGTGTAAGTATATATATATATATATATATATATACACGCACACACATATGTATATATATATATATGTGTATATATGTATATGCATATATACATATGTGTATGTATGTGTGTGTGTGTGCATGTAGAGAGAGAGAAATAGAGAGATACATATGCATATGTGATAAAACAAAATGTCCAGAAAAATGTGATTGAGAAAGGAATATTACAATTTATAAAGAAAGGAAGAATGAAAAGGACAAGACTAGAGAGAAAATGTTGGTGTGAGAAGATATATGAAATAAAAATGTCGAGAAAGAATGCAAAAGGACAAATGTGAAGAAAAAAAAGGAAGATAAAAAGTATTAATGATAACTAAAAGATATTTTTTATTGTGAAAAATGGTTGTTAAAGCTGTGATGGTGATAGAAAACATGAAAGAACTGGAAGAAAGCTGGGGAATAAAATAACAGAAAAAAGATTTTAAAAGAAAAAATTCAGTTTATAGAATGAGATCAGTAACAATAATAGAATAGAGATGAAGAAGAGAGAAATATTCAAAGAAGACAAATATGCTTCTTGCAACTAAAGATACAGATGTGATACTATAAGTAAGTTTGGTATGAAATGGAACATTTAGTGTCAGAGAACGGTGTAAGGAGTAATGTTGTAGAAAGACTGGATATGTGTGTAGATTCTTGAAACAGGAAAAAGAAAGAAAAAGTCGTAATTGTAAATTGTGTTTGTATGAAAGAGGAAATTGAAATGAAACAGAATATTGATTATGTACAGAAATCATTCCTAATTTGGGAGGCTGTTGGCCATGAAAAGACAGAATAAAAAGGAACAATAAGGAAATGGAATGCACGTAGAGGTGATTATGTGTGAGAAAGAGAGTTTGTTGTATTGAGAACAGATCATAAAGATGAGAATTATAGGTAGAACTGAGCAGCACAACATATAGAAGAGACAGGAGACCTATATATATTTGAAGGTCACGTTGAATTAAATATAATCTAATGAGGCCGTATAACAGAATATTTTAGTGAAGGCACATGGCGCAGAGCTTAGGGTATTCAGCTCATAGTTGTAAGGCCATGAGTTCAATTCCCAGCAGCACATTGTGTCCTTGAGCAAGATGCTTTATTTCATGTTGCTCCAGTCTACTCAGCTGGCAAAAATGGATTGTACCAGTAATTCAAAGGGGCCAGCCTTGTCACATTCTGTGTCATGCTGAATCTCCCTGAGAACTCTATTAAGGGTATGCATCCACAGAGTACTCAGCCACTTGCATATTAATTTCACGAGCGGGCTGTTCCATTGATTGGATGAACCAGAATGCTCACCGTTGTAACCAACAGAGTCCCAGTGCAGAATATTTTATTAAATATAGAAAAATATGTAATTACATTAGTTGCAGACATGACTTTGTTATTAAGAAGTTTGCTTAGTAATCGTGTGCTCCCTGATTCAGTTTGACTCATGGTTTCTCATGTATCAGCATCTTGGTTTCCAAAGAGAACAAACCATTTGCTCAGAGCCCGAAGATTGCTTAGAGACACACAGCATATTATAAAAACCTGCCTGACCACATGTCTTAACGGCAAAAAATCTATTAGTAGCTCTTATTGTAATACAGTGTATACATGTGTGTGTGTGAAGGTGCATGGCTCATTGGTTAGAGTGTCGAGCTTATGATCATGGGATTGTGAGTTCGATTCCCAGACCAGGCTGTGTGTTGTGTTCTTGAGCAAGACACTTTATTTCATGTTGCTCCAGTTCACTCATCTGTAGGAATGAGTTGTGACGTCACTGGTGCCAAGTTGTATCAGTGTTTGCCTTTCCATTGGTGGCATGGGGAAAGGGGAGGCTGATATGCGCGGGCAACCACTGGTATTCCACAAACGACCATGCCTGGACTTGTGCCTAGGATGAGAACTTTCTAAGTGCAATTCTGTGGAGTACCTATAGGCTGCTGACAGCTTTTTTCCACTGTTCTCAACTCTGAGATTTTCTCTTAGAAAAGGCATTCCTCTCCCAGGTTTTGTTGGTTTGGAACTGTCAGTGATGCTTCTGTAACTAGGTGTTTTTCAAGGGAGAGGTGGTGGCCCTAAACAAACCCATTTTTACCTCTGGTAAAATATGATGATTTAATGGACTATTAAATGGAATGGCATGTCCATTAATTCTGAGTTTGATAAATTGAAGATAAGCCAAGGGCTATTTTTTCATTGCGTAAATGTAAAAACTAACCCTTTAATATAATATACATTGCTGCACAATATAATTATGCTAATGGGCTTCTTTTTCTTCTCTTCACTAAGCATATAATTTGAATTAATTAAAATATTATTGTTCACCACATTAAACATGTCTTCACTGACATAGCTATTTGTTTTCTATGCAGAAGAGGTCTCTGGAATTTCCTGCTCTGGTTATTGTTGTCATAGCTATTGCTGTTTTATGAAATTCTTTCGTTGTTGTTGTTGGTGTTGTATTAGTTTTGGTCTTTGCTTGTTATGTTTGAAGTTGACTAGCTCCAGTGTTCTAGGATCCTTACAAAATCATAAACAGTAGCAGCAGCAGCCGCAGTAGTAGTAGTAGTAACAGCAATTGAGTTGACATGGTGGTGGTGGTGGTGGTGGTGGTGGTGGTGGTGGTGGTGGTTTTGGTGGTGGTGAAGGTAGTAGTAGTAGTGGAAGTTGCATGGTCACAATGGTGGTGGTGGTGGTAGTAGTAGTAGTAGTAGTAGTAGTAGTGGTGGTAGTGATGGTGGTACTTGTAATAGTAGTTGCAGCAGTAACAACAGTAGTGATGGTAGTGGTGTTGGTAGTGGTATTGGTGGTGGTGTTAGTGGTTGTGGTAGTAGTGGTGGTGGTGGCAGTGATGGTGGTGGTAATAGTAGTTGTTGTAGCAGTAGTAGTTATTCACTGAGGTGATTAATTAATAAGAATAAAGGTGATTATTGATAATGAGAATGATGACAATGTTCACATTGATAACTAGGCTGTTGATGATGATGATGATGACGACAATGACAATGATAATTACATCAATGATGATGATGATGATGACAACAACCATGGCGATGGTAACCACAAAGACAACTACAATGATGATGGTGTTGACAATGGGTCTGGATGATACAAAATTTAATAGAACTGGAATGTTTTTCCAGTATCTTTCATGCTCGGAGCTGTGTGGTCTCAAAGTAACAAGAACACGGTTCCAGAAAAAGAAAAAAGAAAACAACAACCTAATCATCAGGAAGAAAACAACAAGTAAATATATAAATAAATAAAATTGAAATAAAAAAAACAAACATTGGCAAATATAAATGAAATATTACTATGCCACAAGCATAGAATCTGAGGGTAAACCAAAATGTAGGATAACCAATTTGCACAAGAGAAAGCTTATTGTCTTTGAATTCTAATGTTCCAATACTGCTGTGTTTTATTCTTTAAATAGACCTCTCCAGAGAATTATTAGATCAATAATATCGGGTTTGTAAATGAAATGGAAGAGGCAGGGGATGGGGGAAACCAAAAGGAAAAAAATCAAATTGTGATAAAACAATATATAATGAACATTTTACAAAAATTGCTGATGGAAGGTAAAATATTTTTTTATTATTATTATTATTTTTTTGTTTTTGTTTTACTTGTTTCAGTCATTAGATTACATCCATGCTGGGGCATCACTTTGAAGTATAGTTTAGATGAATGAATCAACCCTGGGACTTAGTTATTTTTTAAGTCTGGTACTCATTGTATTGTTCTCTTTTGCTGAACCGTTAAGTTACAGGGACGTAAACACACCAACCCCAGTTGTCAAGCTGTGGTGGGAGACAAACACAAATGCAAAGATACACACACTCACACACACACGCACATGCACGTGCACACACATGCACACTCACACACACACATGCACACGCGCGTGCGCGCACACACACTCACACATATATAACAAACAGGAAATTGGAAATTTTTTGGTGTTAGTCATTCACCATTACATGTGTTTCATTTGCTAACATGAATTACAAAGCAAATGAACATACGATGGCTATCAAAGGAAAAACCTGATTGGATGGCTTTGTGAACTACGAGAAGTAGCACTATCTCTTGATTTGCAGCAGAAGGCAAATCTTCATAAGTTCCAGTCTGCAGCCATACTGGAGCACCACCTCAAGTAGATTTTTAGTTGAAGAAATCAACCACAGGACTTATTCTTTGTAAACCTAGTACTGATTCTATCAGTCTCTTTGCCAAACCACTAAGTTGCGGGTGACATAAACACACCAGCATTGGTTGTCAAGCCATGGTGGAGGGGAAAAACACACACACATAAATATTTACATATACATATATATGACTGACTTCTTTCAGTTTCCATCTCCCAAATCCAAGATTTGGTTGGCCTGGGGCTATAACGGAAGACACTTGTGCAATGGGACTGAACCTGGAGCCATGTGGTTGTATATAAAGAGAGAGAGAGAGAGAGAGAGAGAGAGAGAGAGAGCAGTGTGAGTTATGCTTGTAATCTGCAGATGCTCAGCACAGACAGAATAACAATATCTGTCAGGAGGAAAGGGACTTACCATTAAACAACCAATCTGATTTAGTGTACATAACAAACATTTTATTTGACTGATAATCTATAATCTATAATCTAAATTTAACTTAGATGAATTAAATAATCTATAATGTAAATTAATTTAGTATAATTATTTCATAACATTGATAAATTTCCTGAAACTAGCTAAATTACAAATGTTTTTGAATATCATGAAAATTTTTATTGATTCTAGCAAAGCCAAGTAGTAAAGCCACTGTTGTTGTTGTTGCTGCTGCTGCCGCTGCTGTTACTGTTGTTGTTTAGCTCAAGATCAGACCTTTTCGTGAAGGCTTTTGGTCAAAGACTTTCCATGATCATTCTGTTTTGTTCTTAGGGTTAGCATATCCAAGATTACATCATTAAATGTGCCCTTCATTTTCAAGTTGTTGTTGTTGCTGGCAGTGATAGTGGTGGTGGTGGTGGTGGTGGTGGTGGTGATGGTGGTGGTGGTGGTGGCGGTGGTGGCGGTGGTGGTGGTGGTGGAGACAAGCAGAAAGACACATATACACCATAGGCTTTCATACAGTTTCCATCTACCAAATTCACTCACAAGGCTTTGGTTAGCCTGGGACTATAGTAGAAGATGCCACACATCAGAGAGAGAGAGAGAGAGAGAGAGAAAGAGAGAGAGAATGAGAGAAAGAATGAGAGTGTAATGTAAGAGATTTTGAAGAAGAGGTGAAAGGAAGAGTGAAGGAAAGACAGAGAAAGAGAGGGATAATTAGGCAGCAAACGGATGGATGGGTGGATGGATGGATGGATACGAGAAGAGAGAAAGAAAGTGTGTGTGTGTGTGTGAGAGAGAGAGAGAGAGAGAAGAAGAGGATAGGCAGCAAATGGAATCAGTATTTTGAAGTGAACCAGAAAGTTGAGACATGAAACAGATATAGAGATCAGGTGTAGAGAAAGCAAGCGAAACAGGTGGTAAGAAATTGAGAGGGAAGGGGGGGAGACTGATAGATAGTTGAGACAGAGGGAGGGGAGGAAAGAGAGACAAAGCAAGAGGATGAAAGAGAGAGAGAGAGAAGAAGAAGGAAAAGAGATGGAGAGTGAGATAGACAGGTAGATAAGCAACAGATAGACAGCAAGGAGGAAGATAGTAGAAACAAAAAGAGGAAGGAACAGAGAGAGAAAAGAAATAGACAAGCAAAAACAAAAGGGAAAAGCCAAAAGATGTCAGGTGGACTAACAGTATGAGAATTAGAAAGATAGAGAGAGAGAGAGAAAGAGAGAGAATGAGAGAAAGAATGAGAGTGTAATGTAAGAGATTTTGAAGAAGAGGTGAAAGGAAGAGTGAAGGAAAGACAGAGAAAGAGAGGGATAATTAGGCAGCAAACGGATGGATGGGTGGATGGATGGATGGATACGAGAAGAGAGAAAGAAAGAGTGTGTGTGTGTGTGAGAGAGAGAGAAGAAGAGGATAGGCAGCAAATGGATGGATATACATGAGAGGAGAGAGAGAGAGAAAAGAATAGCTAAGTAACTATCAAGCTAGCAAGCAAAATGGATGGATAGCAAAATGGATGGCTATGGAGAGAGAGAGAGAAAAGGAGAGAATCCTGAAGAGAGGGAAATGTGAATGAGTGAAAGGGAGAAATTGGGAAGTCAATGAGATGATGTGCCAACAGAAGAAGATGAAAAGATGATGATGATGCTGAAGATGGAGGAGGAGGAGCAGCAGCAAAGAAAATGAAGTTATTTGAAACTGTGCTAAGTTGTTAGTCAACAACATCCATTCTACAGCAAGTGCCAAAAGTCAGGAATTGGTTATCGATTTTAATCAATAACCATGGAAAAAAGACAACTTTTCTACTGACAAGCCAACTTCGTTTATAATATACTGCATCTAGTCTAGTACAAGGCATCGCTTTTTACTCCTTCCCTTCCTCTTCTTTCTTCTCTATATCTTCTCTTACAAACTGAGCACCACTGTTTCTTTGTTTGTTTGTTTCTTTCTTTGCCTATGTCTTCTCTTCTCATTTTCTCTCCCATTTCCAACTTCTCTCTTCCTTTTTATTTCTCCCCCCCCCCATTCACCTCACATTTCCACTCCTCTTGTCCTTCTTTGTTCTCTCCTTTACATTTTTCCTCTCCCCACTCCTCATCTACCCCCTCTTCTTTCTATATCATTTTCTTCCTCCAACTCTCCCCACCACCGCCACCACCAGTTCGCTTTCCTCCTCTTACTCTTTTACTCTTTTCTGTCTTCCTTCTTCTCTTTCTCATTTTCTGTTTTCCTCATTCTTATTTAGTTTCATTGAATTGTAGTTTCCAACTTTGTTTTCTCTCTATTTTTGCTCTGTCTGTCTGTCTCTCTCTCTCTCTCTAACTCTTTATTTCTCTTTCTTTTCCACTCTTTCAATCTCTCTCTTTCTCCCCTGCCTCTCTATCTATCTATCTACCTACCTCTCTATCTATCTACCTACCTATCTATCTATCTATCTATCTATCTATCCATTTGTCAGTCTGTCTCCGTCACCCCCCCTCTCTCCCTATCTATCTGTCTGTCTATTTCTCTATCTGTCTATATATCACTCAATCAGTCAATCACTTTTGTCTCTCTTGCCTTTTCTTCTTTCATCAATATTATCCTCTTCCTTCTTTCATTATATTCTTGTGTGTTTCCTCATAATTTCTTTCCTTCTCTTAATTCTGTTGGAATATTTGTCTTTTTCAATCTGTTTGTCTTTATTTTGGTCCTTTGCATATTTTTTTTTATTTTTCATTATTTTTTCCTTCCTTCTTTCCTGCCTTTCCATTCTCTTCTATTTTTTATCTTTTTATTCGTTATCAACTTCATTCTTTGTATTTACCTGCTCATCTATGCCTTTACCTGTCTATCTATTTATCTATTTACCTACCTACCTACCTACCTACCTACTTAGCTAGCTAGTTAGCTAGGTAGCTAGCTATCTCATTAGGAGGATACCTACCTACCTACCTACTTAGCTAGCTAGGTAGCTAGCTATCTCATTAAGACGATACTTACCTACCCACCTGCCCATCTATCTATCTATCTATCTACCTAGCTAGCTAGTTGGCTATCTCTCTCTCTCTCTATCTATATATATATATATGTGTGTGTGTGTGCTCATCTAGTTAGCAACTTACCCATCTATTTGTTTGTCTATCAGTCTGCCTGTCTGTCTATGTATCTCTCACCAAGCTTGACAATATCACCATCCTAGTCTTCTCGATGACAATCATCATCATTGCCATATCATCTACAGCCACTACCAACACCATTATCACGGTGGTGACTGGCATCATTATCATCATCATCATCATCATCATGATCAAGATCATTGTTATAACCATAACCATCATCCTTAATATTATCAATTTCCTCGTTATCATTGTCACCTTCTTCCTCATCACTTGCAAGAAGACAACCACCACCACCACCACCACCACCACCACCACCACCACCACCGCCGCCACCACCAACACTACTACTGCTCTAATTCATAACTACCAACTCTTCTCCTTTCATAGCATCACTATCATAGCTATGCAAGCCTCTATATGGTCACTCAGCCCGCTAGAAATAGCAGCTAAATCTCCTTCGAATCATACTTTGCTGTTTTCGGAAGAACGACACTGAATTAAGTGATCCTAGGTGTGTATTCCAAGAGAAAAAAAAAAAAGAAAAACAAGAAAACAAAAGATGGGTTAATCATAGCTGAAATGCCTTTGATAATGGACCTCTTATATGGGAACTGACCTGGGGCTGAACAACAACACAAATACCAGCAATAATAACAACCACCACCACCACCACCACACTACTGCCCCTACCTCATAATCATCACTATCTCTACTTTTATCAGACTGCCACTATTATCTTCATGAACATCAATGTGACGACTGTCGCCGCTACCACTACCACCACCACCACCATCACCAACACCACCACCACTACCGCCACCAGGTGTTGAGAGGCCTATAAGCAGCTTTCTGCTAGAACAAAGCTGAGCACCATAAATGATCTCTGTATATCTGTCAATTGTGACAGGTCATTGTTAATGCAGTTCAAAGCAATCAGATGGCAAAAACACCCTAATCAATAAATGGATAGACATCTCTCTTTCTCTCTCTCTCTCTCTCTTCCAACTCTTCTTTCCCTCAGTGCATGCAGATGCATACGTACATATGTATGAACAGATACACACATGCATACATGCTTACTAAATCATGCATGCCTTGATCAAAATTACAAATCCACACATAAAAATAGGTTTTACAACCTAGTCTTCTATAAAACCAGTTGGTTGAAAGGAATAACGAATAACAGCAGTTTTGAATAAACGGCGTCAAGAACCATAAAATGACCACATGCAGTATGATGTCAAGTCCCTGTCACTATGCTTCGAGAAGGTTTTTTTTTTTTGATATTCATGAGAAGTAATTTGAGAATGGAATGATTGGCTGGATTAGTTAAAATAAATTCTCCCCAGCTCCTGTATTTTTTTCTCGTGTTTATAATAGTGTTAGAGTGTATAAAAGATGTGAATTTTGTTCTATTTTGACGAAGGTCACCCATTTGAATGTTTGTGAAATGGTTCTTTCTGAGGGAGAAATAGAGCATGTTTCTCACGACATTGGTTTTCACATGTTAGTTCCTCAACAGTTACGATAGGATTTTGTTCCACCAGGGTTTGCAGGATATCCTCATTGAGCTCTACAGATCTTCCAGAATGAGGCTCATTTTCTAGGCTGTAGTTTCCAGCTCAGAATTTCTGGAACCACCACTGACACTGGCTTGTGCTTATTGACCAATCCCCATATCCTGCATTAATATTCCTTGCACTTTCCGTTGTGTTGTTGCCTTTATTGAACTCATAAAGCAAAATATGCTGAATATACTCCTTTGTCATTTCCATTATAGCTTTGAAAAATAACTGTTAAAATCAAACCTCACTCTTCAAAACTTGCACTAAGAAGAAGTACAAGGTAAAATTATTACCTGCTTTTCTAGCAAGTTGATGCAGGTAGTTTATCCTGTCCCTCTCCGATTTTTAGTTCATGTAATTGAAATAACCACATTATTTATGGGATGACCCAATATATATATATATATATATATATATATTTATAGAAACATAGAAGCATTGAGTGGGTTGGTATTTTATGGAAAATAAAGTAAATTTTGAATGCAAGATAGAAAATTGGGTAAAAACAGCCTAGAAAATTGGGTAAACACCCCTAGAAGATGGAGAAGGTTTCTCAGCAGGTGGCCACAGAGAATTGAACCCACTACCTTTCAGATACTGGCTGAGTTCTCTGTACCATTGTCCAATTTTCTTGGCTATTTTCACAGCTCTTCCGCATTCAAAATATATATATATTTACATATATAATATATATATATATATATATATATATATATATATATATATACACATATTCTTTTTTCCTTATATATAAATATATATATATATATATATATATATATATATATATATATATATATATATATATATATATATATATATATATGTATAATCCATTTAAATACTGTAATATTGTATAACTTTGAAGTGAGTGACTTCAAAGTGATGCTGTATTAATTGAAAGACACTGATAAAACATCTAACAAAAAAAGAATTATACAACCAGTTTGGGTTCTTTGCTATAATATATAGTTCCAGTCAATTGGGAGACAATTCTTTAATGAGTTGCCTGGAATAGTCTTCATTATCAATATATCCAGGAAGTTGCTTCTTACTACTACTATTAGCACCAATACTATTACTACCACCACCAGCACCACCGCTACCATCACTATCGGTTTATCTTTATCTTTTTACTTTTTTCAGTCATTAGACTGTGGCCATGCTGGGGCACCACCTTAAAGAGTTTCTTTTTTGCTGAATGAATCAACACCAGTACTTATTATTTTTTTGTGTGAAGCCTGATACTTGTATATACAAGTGGTTGTGTGCAGCTTATACACTCCTCTCCATACACTTTCTGCAACTTTGCATAGGCCTCTCAGCAGGTATTGCCATGACGACTTTTTCTGTCATGGTCAATGTGCCGATCACACACTACTCACCTTCCTTCCAAGCACTGCTGTAAACAGTGGAAGTGAGCTAGAATGTTAAAATTTAGTGCACATACACAACAGAGTTGACGGTCAATCTGTGCCAAGCAGCTTCACACTGTGTGCTTTAGCTTCGTTACTATAGCAACTGTCCGGATACTTATTGATCAGACTTAATATATGCATATTTATATATGTATGTGTCTGTACATATGCATGTGTTTTGCATGGGTGATTTCCAATTTTCTCTCATCTATGTGTGTATACTGACCATTAGCAAACATCTTCACTGTCAATACAAGTAGTATTGTTCGCTTTCAGTCAACTGTGACTGTATGTTCATGCTTCTTGACATGTCACACAATCTTTATAAACGAAAACTCATTAAGCTGATGTTGTTCATTTCACTTCATTGTGTCCAGGCTGTTCTCTTTGTTACTCAATAAACTGGGGGGGGGGGGGGGAGATAATTATATCACTGGGACACAGGTGAGGATTGGCAAGAGGAAAGGCATCCAACTGGAGAAAAATCTGTGTCACCAAATTCCAGCTAATTCATACGAGCATGAAAAAAATGAAGTTAAAATGGTGATGCTGATGATATACATGTATATATGCAATTGGTTTGTATGTGTGTATTTATACACACACACACACACACATATATATATAATTTAGAGAAAAAAACCACAATTATTTAATTCATCCATGAAAATTCACAATCACATATAGAAAAATTTAATTAGTAAATACACTAAAAAGACCTATAATAAAAATCAAAAAAGTACTAAGTAATAAATATTAACATAGAAAATAAAATAAAAATAAAATCGATTCAAAATAAATTGATCGAAAATAGAATTGATTTTCGATCAATTTATTTTGAATCAATTTGATTTTTATTTTATTTTCTATTTGAAAATATGGTTATGAAACATGTGTAGTCATTTTTACTATTTTAATATTTATTACTTTGTACTGAAATTGTTTGCACGGTTAGAAAATGTGAAAAACGCATCATATTTCTGGAATATCTTTTATTGAAATTAACATCATTGTGAGGGATGAGCATAGCACTGACTAAATATTTCAAGCAGTTCATCTGGGTGAGCTGGTCTTTCGCACACTGACTCCCCATTCGACCCCTTGGCTATCATCAACCACCTGTTATTCCTTGCCAACTCCTAGGGGCTCCCTTGGATCCCTTTGGCAACCCCGGTTGTAAATGCATGTCATTCATTTCTAATATTCTGCAAAAGCATGTCTGGCTATGGGAAAATATTATGCTGCTTGTAAAGAGGTAAAGGTTGGTGACAGGAAAGGCATCTGGCTGAACTGTAGAATATCTGCCTCAATAGTCTCTCTCTGATCCATGCTAGCATGGAAAAGTGGTTATTAAAACAACAATAATGGTGATGATGAAGAACATTGCAGAAACATTTAGAATATCAAGAGTGAAATAATAATAATAAAAAAAAAGATTATTGAACAAACAGGCAAGTGTTTAGGAGAAATTTATTATGCATACAGTCTTTTCTCAATGGCTGCCAGCTGTTACATTATGAAGAAATTTGGTGGATCATTTCTGAGATGTCAGGGAGTCAATTTCTGAGTACATTCAGTTTTACTTATGGTTTATGGTAGTTCATTATGTTCATATTTCCTGCAATGAGAAAATTTAGACATTTAATAACAATGAAAGAATGGTGACAGCTATCAACTTTTTCAAAGCACATGACTAGATAATTTGTAGTATCTATAAACGTATGTATGTTTGTATATATGTACGTGTGTGTGTGTGTGTACATATATATTTATATCTTTTATGCTTTATCTTTTACTTGTTTCAGTCAGTTGACTGCGGACATGCTGGAACACTGCCTTGAAGGGTTTTTAGAAAAATATATTAATCCCAGGACTTTTCTTTAAAGCCTGATATTTATTCTATCAGTCTCTTTTTACAAACTGCTAAGTCACAAGAATGTAAACACACCAACACCAATTGTCAAGTGGTGGTGAGGGACAAACAAAGACACAAAAACACATACACATAAATATATATACATATATATGACAGGCTTCTTTCAGTTTCCGTCTACCAAATCCAGTCATAAGGCTTTGGTCAGTTTAAGGCTATAATTGAAGACATTTGCCCAAGGTGCTATGCAGTGGGACTGAACCCGGAACCATGAGGTTGGGAAGCAAGCCTCTCATCATGCAGCCACACCTGGACTATATATATATATATATATATATATATATATATATATATATATATATATATATATATATAGAGAGAGAGAGAGAGAGAGAGAGAGAGAGAGAGAGAGAGTTATTAATATTTCTAAGTCTCTCTAAAGGAGACTACGGCAGCGGTACAAGCTTAAGAACCCTTCATATTGGAAGCTTAAGGACCCTTCATATGGTGAGAGATTTAGGGGCAGCCTAATTAAGAAATTTGATGAGAAGGAGGAGGAGCTACAAACTTGTGGCAAAGAGGGAAATATATATATATATATATATATATATATATATATATATATATATATATATATATATATATTAACATCCACTTTTCCAAGCTCGCATGGATCAGACAAAATTGGTAGAACTAAGCCTCGCATAAATTAATCATGTAGACTATGAAAAAATGTAATCTTTATTTCAACATTAAAAACAAACTAACATTTGTTAATAAGTGCTTTGAAATTGCTTGCTAAAATTGATTCAATTTGAAACACTTTTAGAAAAATGTTAAGGCATCACAGAAATTAAAATTCTAATCGATATCCTCGTCAGCAAAATTTTGAAAGCAGGAAGCAACTGAAAACAAAAACAAAAACAAAATGTTCAAAAAAATATAACACCATAAAGTAAAATATATTCCAATTTCAACAGTGAATACTCACTATAATCAAGGTGTTTCATTTGTTGAACCAGGAGAATTCGTAGAATAATTACCTGGAAAATATACAGAGAGAGCTATAATAAAGCTGAAACACATTTATGATCCAACATACACAACACATGCAGTTTGAATTCTCATAAGTGCTGTACAATAGCAATATGTAAATTTGTGTTGGCATATTTAATGTAAGAGAGCATTAAAATGCTAACTAAAGATAATTATGAGATGAGAGAAAAACGATATTAGAGAATGACTAATATTATCTGCATTTTCCAAGTAAATATGGGAGACAACTTTGAATACAGTTTGTAATTATTCCGACCTCCTCTGAAAACAATAACCTTTACCATAGTTACTGTGAAGTAGCAATGTATTAATTACTAAATAAATGTGTAAGATCGTAAATTTGGTTGGCATAGGAAAATAGAAATTGCTTGGATATCAAATAATTAAGAGATGCCATCTAGGTAAAAATGGAAGCACGTAACTTACGAGTTAAAATTTTGGACTCATGATTGTAAGTTTGTGGTTCTGATTCCTGGATCGGGCAAATACATTGTGTTCTTGTGAAAGTGGAGCGATGCGAAATAAAGTGTCTTGGTCAAGAATACAACATGCAACCAGGTCTGGGAATCGAACTCACAACCTCACGATCATAAGCTCAACACTCTAACCACTGAGCCAATAGCCTTCACACATACATATATATATATACATACATACATATATGTTTAACAGACGTTACTCTCATCGCACTTACAGTGAATACAAGTACTTTTTGTGCTTATACAATACATTCTCTCACTGCCTGCATGCATGTGTATGTGTGTGCATGGATATATGTGTGTGTGTGTACACCAACACCAAGGCGGTGCTTCAGCATGGCCACAGTCTAATGACTAAAAGAAGTGAAAGATACACATCCAACTACATATTTATTATTATTATATTGTACTGTATTGTATTATATTAAATCATATTATATTATATTATACTGACGTTCTCTAGTTGGAGCAACAATGCAGATTTCCCCTACCCCATCCCCCTCTTATTCGTTCTCCCTCTCCATCTCTCTCACTCTTAGTTTAGATATAGGTCAATAACAATTAGAAAAAGTTAGTGTTATCTCTATTTTATATCTAGGTTAAACATTCCATAATCTTGCCTGTACTCCAGTAACATCATACCTTTAACTTCATGTTAGATTTAGTAAAACAAAAAATGATTCAAATAAAGCAAAGTAAATTGTTGAGATAGATAGACAGATATATCGATAGATCGATAGATAGATAGATAACTTTCTTTATTGGCCACACAGGGCTGAGAGATAGATAGATGCATAGACAGACCGATAAATAGATAGTCGTCTACGTTCAAGCTTAGGCGAAGGTAAAGAATACGCACACCACCCGATTTCGGCGTTTAGTGTTAGAGTTAGGGTTACATTTATGAGGGTTACGCCGAAAACGGGTGGTGTGCGTATTCTTTACCTCCGCTCAGGCGTGGCTGTGTGGTTAGAAGCTTGCTCCCCAACCAGACGTTTCCAGGTTCAGTCCCACTGCGTGGCATCTTGGGCAGGTGTCTTCTACTATACCCTCGAGACGACCAAAGCCTTGTGAGTAGTTTTGGTAGACGGAAACTGATAGAATCTCGTCATATATATGTGTGTGTGTATCCTTGTATCTGTATTTGTCTCCCACCAGCGTATGGCAACCAGTGTTGGTGTGTTTACGTTCCGCATAACTTAGCGGTACGGCAAAAGATAACCCGATGGAATAAGTACTAGGCTTAAAAGAATAAGCCCTCAATTTTTTTTTTCAGTCCTACCCTGACACAATTGTAATCTACATCACCTGAAAGGTATCTCTGGAAAAGTTCATAAAAAAATAAGTATTTTTTAAAAGAAAGTTATGAGGAAACAAAGTCTAGGCCTTCTGTATAGTTTTCGCTTGTCAAATTTCGCTTACAAAGTATTTATTGGTCAACTAAACACTTACTCAAAAGTGCCACGCGATGGGACTGAACCTGAAACCGCGTGGTTGTCAAGAGAGCTTGTTAACCACACAGCCATGCCTATGTGAGATGTTGATAATTTAAAACTGAACGCAAGATACAAAATAGCGCGAATTTTAGAAATACTGACGAAGTTGTTTAGCCACAAGTCAACCCCGATCGAACCGACAGATCCATGATCAAAAGTATTCTTGCAATGGCTAACCTGCTTCTTTTTTTTTTCTTCTTTTTCAGACACATCCTTATCCAATGTTTTCTTTGACTGCTGTTTCTACCTAACAAGCGACCACATGTCTCTTTCATTGGCTTATAGTTGTCATTAATTACATAGCCGTTGTCATTTTAAAGAGCCTATCCATCTCCATTATGGCTACCACCATAAAATAGAAACACTATTAAATAGCAGCTAGTTATCTTTAAAAATGAATAGTAAATTGGATAAAAAAAAAGGCGGATAGTCACGGCTGGGGTATCTGACTCAAATTTATTATATGCTGGACCAGGTTGACATGAATCTAAATGGCACTCCGTTGGTTACGACGATGAGGGTTCCAGCCGATCCGATCAATGGAAAAGCTTGCAAGTGAAATTAACATGCAAGTGGTTGAGCACGTCACAGACATGCGTACCCTTAACGTAGTCCTCAGGGAGATTCAGCGTGATAAAGAATATGACAAGGCTGGCCCTTTTGAAACACAGGTACTACTCATTTCTGCCAGTTGAACCTATTGGAGCAACGTGAAATAAAGTGTCTTAGTCAAGGACACAATGCGCCGCCAGAACTCGAACACAAATCTTTATGATCGTAAGCCGAATACCCTAGCCACTAAGCCACGCGCCTTTACTAATTATGACTGCGATAGCGAAGAAGTCTCTACATGTCCCGTCGACCAGCTGGAAATAACAACCAAATCTCTATCAAATTTTATACTGCCGTCTTAAAAGGGGTGGTCTAATGGGCAACTGTGGTCGCAGGTAGAAGCTGGGACGTCTTCGATTATACCTCTTGCTTGATCAGGGCTAAACAACAACGCCCTCATTATCATGATTTCCCCTATCAATAACATAATAATCATTTTTAGCCAACATTACTACAACCATTACGATTAACAACAAGCCAATGAGGAAGTCTCTAGGTGGTTACTCGAACGCTAGAAACAACAGCCAAAACCTCTCTTTACTTCATACTTTACCGTTTTTGAAAAGAAAACATTGATAGTGTTGTGCAAGGTATATATTACCCGAAATAAAGTCGGGATGTTCATAGTTGGACTGCCTTTGGTCATAGATCTGTTTAATCAAGGCCAACTTGATGGAGGTTGAACATCAACGATGAATTCTATTCCTCATCACTATCGTCTTCATCGGTAGTTTCAACAGACATAATCAACATGATCATCACCATCGTCATCATTTACCTATTTTCCAAGCCCATGGCCATCCTCTGTTGAGGCATTTTCCAGTCTCTTATACTCTCCCTATTCTCGTCATACACCACCTGGTGATGGATTTCACATCGACCGCATGTGTGTGTGTGTGTGTGGTTGAGAACCATTGGAAAAGCTGAAATAAATAAAGCCATTAATTCAAGCAGAAAAGAAAAGTTTATAGGCCCTATAATAGCCAATGTTGATTTATGTGATAGTATAGGATGTAAAGATCAACAACGTTCCATTAGTTTGGTGTTTAACCATACTGCAGTTCCAGCTAGGACCATCCTTTCATTTTATGTATATCTTACACTGTCGAATGTGACCTGGTTTCTTTTTTTTTTTTTTCTCTTTTCTTTTTACGACGATAGGAGGATATAAGGATGTGATAAGAGGAAGATTTGGCTGCTGTTTCGACCACATAGAGACTCCCTTTCTAGCTTGACATTTTGTTTTCTAAAGTTCACAGTTTTCTTTTATTCCTCCCAAAGTTTTCAAGAACCAAGCAAACATGTTAAACATTTTCAAAATATAAAGTGATGAACAGAAAATATTCTTTAGTAATTAGTAAATCTTGAATGTAATTTACGGTTCATATTTTATGATATACAGATTCTCAATCACATCAGTCTTCTTCGCCTGGTCCTGGTAGTTTGCTTAAGAAGTTCGTTTCGCAACCTCGTGGATTCAGGTTCCCTTCTACCGCTGGTATCTCGGTCTTCTAATATATAACCTTGGACCGGTTATTATATTGTGAGTGAATTTGCTAGAAGGAAACAGCGAAAGATCGCCCCACGCGCGTTTCTCCTCGCTTGACAACAAGTATTGGTGCTCATGCCCACATTAACTAGCAGTTCGACTAAAAGACCAATAAAGTACCAGGTTTAAATATAAATTCTGGGGTTGATTAGGTCGACCAAACACCTCCAGCCGGTGATGCCCCAGTATGACTGCAGTCCAACGGCTGATCTGAATTAGCTGTTAAATTTTCTGAACTGATTATATTCACTTTGATTTGAGTAACATGTTTCAATTAAAATCAAATACGTGAAAATTGTTGTTTCCAATTATTAAAATATCCATGATTTAGGTATAAATTTACTTGTTTTTACTAAGATACATTAATATATATTTCAAAATAGATCTTTTGCCAAACATATACAACAAAAGATGAAAGATGTTTTCGAAAAAAAAAAAATTAGTTGGCAAATATAAGATTCTAAGATACAGTTTAGGCAATATCTAGAATCATTAAATCGATTTCTTTATTATCGTGTGTAGTTGGGAGGAGGGGGAGCGACATGTGGTAAGAAAAGACAGTTCTCTGTTACCATATCTTAAGTCTACAGTTATAAGAGTAAATAAACAGATAGTATTTCGATTTTTATTTTAGAAATTCTTTTACATTGGATTCGGTCTGCTAGTTTGGTCTACAAAATTTTTTTTTTTTTTGAAAAGCATTGCCATCTGACATATTTAAAGGAGGCTGAAAATAAAGTACTGGGGTCGAATCATTCAACAAAAGGTACTTCAAGGCTGTGTCCCAGCATGACCGCAGTCTAATGACTGAAACAAGTAAAAGGTAAAAGATAGATATTGTATTTATTGAAGCATAGTGCAGGGTAACAAAATTAATAAGTTTTCCTCCTGCTAGCGTGTTTGCAGGCGGGACAGAAACCTACATCTTATTACTCAACTACGACCAGAACCATCTTAGCAGTATTATGGGACCCCTGGTAAAGTATTGCACTAGGGCTCTTTCATAGCACACAGATTATCTTAGGGACCCGACGGTTCTAACTGCGATATAAGTGTATGTGTGTGTGTGTGTGTGTATTAAACAACAAAGGAAATTGAAAGAAGACTGGACAATACAAAACTATCTGTAAAGTTCATAAAAACAAGCAGACACGCACATATACATGTATATACACATATATATGTATACATGTATATATATATATATATATATATATATATATATATATATATATATATATATAGTTTAAACCTACATACAGACTCTTCATTTGGTTTTACCGAAGAACCATTATATTCTGTTAGCGATCGATTATTTTAATTTCAATTTTTTTTTGCTTATAAAAATTTTCTAAAAATAATAAAACTTTAAATTCTGTAAGCATGTTATTTAAGTGATATATGTCCACAGATATAAGTTCATATAAATTATAGTGTTTAGTATTTAAAAATAGACACAACTTCGATTCGTTGTTTTGTTTTCCCTTGAGAAATAAAGTTTGTTAGCAATTGTGCGGTGTCACCTACAATTTAAACATGCTTCTGAAAACACTAATGACTTCTACACTTTCTGCACGTTAATTCAACCTAGTGTGCTGTCTACAATATTTGTTATAATACTTCCTCCAAATGATGAAAATCTCGGACAATAAACAAGCCTCTCTATATTATTAATTTCATAAATAGACACAATGATCTTAGACTTGTTTTTAATGTTAGAGATGGAAGAAATATTGGAAGCTGTGGTGTTCATAGCTTTCCTAAAAATATTTAATTGTATAAAAGAAATGAAACAACTATATCCAGGAATCGAAACTTCGTCCCGAATTCGGCTGGTCAGGAGCTTAAACTTTTAAGAGGATGGATCAGTTTGTTTACATAGGCTTCAAACTCTAGGCTAAATTGTGAGATTTATGGTTTTGTTTAATTTTTTTTTTAACCAGACGATTAACTTGGAAAATGGGTAACAAAACCAGGTCGAAGATTTACCGATCTATCGAACGACAAAAACGAGAAGTAATATATTAATTTAATGTGATTTAGTTTTTATTTTCTGATAATCGTAGTTATAAGGTAACATTAAACACTTTAGAGAGAACAACATATAGCTTTTTAGAATTATGTTCTTTCGATAATATATTAACGTTACTCTTGATAGTGAGAGGGCGTGTTAAAAAAAAATCCATGTTACCACGTGGTACCAAATTAACAAATCTTTGCGAGCAGAAAATTATTTTGCTTTTCTTTTCATTAAGTAACTCGAAAACCTAAGTTTATTTTTTGTTAATTTGTATTTTATTATTACAAATTTATTATTGTCTCGTATACATAGTGTAATACTTTTAAATTTTACTTATTATTGACCGTTTTATTTTACACAACGAAATCATAGGAAAGTCATGAACTTAACAAGAAATAGTTTGTCCTCCCTTTGAGATAGAGAACACAAACGCGATATTTATTCAACCGAAATCAATTTTATGTGTTTATATATTCTAGTTAGTGCCCTAAAAGTAGCCTCTGGTAAAACCGACCCGAATCTACAGTCCGATCTCGATTCTCATTGTAGCTATTTCATTTTTAATTACCTTACCAATAAGACAGGAAAGCATGAAAACTACAGAATTGACTATAACTCAAAGATCATGTACAAGAAACTTTATGAATGTCTCTGAAAGTTGTTGTCATTCGAAAATAAGCCAATATTAAATATGTCTGTTTATAATAAACAATTTTCCGTTGATTAGTAGCAATATATATTCATAATTAAATTGCACAAACCCATAATATTCTATGCAGGTTAATAATATGCTTAACACAGATTAACTAGAGTTTGTTAAATAAATCGCGTTGAAACTATTCTATAGGCACTGTAGCATCTCTCTCTCTCATATATATATATATATATATATATATATATATATATATATATATATATTCATATATGCAGATATAAACGCACATACGTGTGTGTAATTGCATATATGTATATATACATATATAATGTATGTATGTATGTAGACACACATATAGGTAAATAGCGAAGCAATTAAATAAACTCAGTTTACATATACGTGTGTGCTATACTAGCCACGAAAATCTTTCATATAAACTATATTTTATTTGACATCTATACAAAAACAAGTATAATTTAAAACTACAACTCGCGAATCCTGATAAGGTAAAGATATTGATTGAACAAAAAAAAGACATTGACAGATAATTGTGTTGCTCAAGGTAGGAAATATTTCCTTGTTCTCAAGCCGTGTGCTTGCTACAAAGAGAATTGATGAACCTTAGAAGAGGACGGGTGTCAAAGAATTTATTGTTCCCATTTATTTCGAAATTGTGAAGAATTTAGATAAAATACATTCTTTGGGGTGGTATTTTAAAGGCGGTGAGCTGGCAGAATCGTTAGCACGCCGGCCAAAATGTTTAGCGGCATTCCACTGTCTTCGTGTTCCGAGTTGAAATTCCATCGAGATCGTTGACTTCGCCTTTCATCCTTTCGGGGATGATGAGATAAGTACCAGTTGTATACTGAGGTCGATGTAATCGACTAGCCCGCTCCCCCAAATTTTAGGCTTTGTGCCTATAGTGGGACCACTAACTGCGAGATTCCTGTCTTCACTGGCAACTTCGCTTTGCAGAGGTAACTGGTGAGGCTCGTGAGGGCACTTGGCTGTTCCAGCGCATCTGCCTCGCCATCAACCGCGCCATTAGAGAGGTTTCCCAGCGCCCCCAACTTTTCAACCCAAAGCGGTGAATTGTTTTTTCTTTTCTCTTTCTCACTTTTTCGTTTTTTTTTCTTTTTAATTTTTTTCAGTTGTGTTCTGTTTTGTCCAATTTTCTAACTTAATTTTATAAAACGGTAAATACAGTAATGGCAATAAGATCTAAATTTTAAAATTAAGATCACTTTTAAATAGGTAGTTTGTATTATAAATTCAGAGGCGGTTATCGACGAGTTGATATCAAATGGATCAAACCTTTTTATGACTTTTACTAGAAAAGCTAAGATGCTCTCACATACGTACAGAAGCTGTAAACAAGTGCACGCACACAACGTGCGCGTGCACACACACACACACACACACACACACGAAATGTTTGTGTGTGTGTGAGTCCGTCCATCCATCCATCCATCCGTCCGTTAAATTTAAAGCCAAGTTTAAGAATACCAGCGGCACATTTTTGATGTTTCCTTGACTCAAGACTAAGAGTAGAGTAAAATTTATTGTAAAATATGAGTTGGCAGGTTCGCCTATCGTCCTATACAGACGACGGGCTAATTTGAAGTCCCAGTGAGCTTAAATTTTACTACATACATACATACATACACTAAGCTCCGATGAAGCTATAGGTTGATACTCAAGCGTTCAACTATGAGTGCATTGCATCAGAAACAGCTGTAAGCTAATGAAGTTCACGACATAATTGTTTACCTCGCTTTACTAGACACCGGGTTTACGAGTTTTATGTTATAATAAATATAAAGCGGTTTTTTCAAGCACAGGATCCAAATTCTGAACGAATTGGTACGAATTGGTAACGTGATTGTTGGTATACGTTATGTCTAAAATATACGGATAATCACTGCTTTTGATTTATATGTCTGCTGGATTCATAGTACAGCTCATTCTATTACGTTCTAAATTGTAATTTACATATAGTCATAAACATACATACTATTTTGTCTTCTCATACACATACGCACACAAGAGCGCGCATACACACACACACACAGTTCTTTTAGTGACGCATACATATTTTCTCTCTCCCACATAACTATTTATCACTTCCCCTCCACTCTTTCGCCTATAGTCTGTCATACACTTAAGCGAAGTATCTACTTGCTAGAGGAGAGCTGTTTATATGAGAGCATGTGTGACAATATATATATTGTTGACTGACAGTCAAACACACTGTCACATACATATACACTTTACTTTCTCCTCGTCGCTCACTCATACTCGTGCATGCAATGTCTGAAGCAAACGCTTTTAATGACATACACGCAGTCACGGAGTTTCACTCATTGCCTCTCTCTAAATTGTTCTGTGTGTGGAAAGTAGATAAGTCGATGTGCATTTGAAAACTTGATGATAGTTACACGCACACGCATACTTACACAGCGAATATCTCATGTTATATGTTGCGTGTTAATGGTACAAACGCAAATCCATAGATTTACTGGTTTGATTTCGTCAACAGCTGTGTCTACTCTCAGACCAGCGCCAGTACCACTCTACACGGGTACTTTTATTAACCAATCAACCAATCCACTAATGTGACTTCTTCGTTAACAGCAAAAATAGCAGCGTACAGCATCTCTTTCTTGATCAGTCAGTTGGTGGACTCTTTCACTTATCAACTCAAATACATTGGCATTACAAGCTGCGATTATGCCATCAATTTTTGGACGAATCATGTTCATCGACTTCAAGATAAACACAGCAAAAATAGTTACACCATGCTGGGTATCACCTTGAAGGATTTTTAGTCGAATAAATCGACTCCAGTACATTTTTTAAAGCCTGGTACTTATTCTATCAGTTTGTTTTGCTGAACCGCTAATCTTACAGGGACGTTAATACACCAACACCAGTTGTCAAATGGTGGTGGTGGGCAAACACAGACACAAATAAACACACACACACATCGTATTAATAAAATAGATGAAAGTGTAATAGACTTTATTGGGTACAACATATGTTTCAACCTGTTCTGAGTGTTTGAGTACACCAATAAAAAGTCTCACTAGAGATTTCTTGAGCTGGCTTACATACTGCTATATGTCCATCAAATATATACATATATGTATATCAGCAAAGTTTAGGTTAGGTAAAATATGTTTGTGACATATCTCAACTGCTAAAAGGCAAATTCAATGCAAGTTACCATGGAGAAAATTTTCTCTTATGGTAAAAAAGTGTAAAAACACCATATCTGTCTAGTATCTTCATTTATCAGGTTTCCCAGACATCGATATTTCTAGCTCCTTAGCTGTTATCAATGGGAAATACCTAAGAGAGCCAACTCTGGACAGACTTTATTAAAGCTATAGCTTAAACTGAAATACAGTTAACAACCGGAAGGCCAGTTGACAGGCTTCTCTCAGTTTCTCTCTACCAAATCTAATTACAAGGCTTTTGTTGGCCTGAGGCTATAGCAGAAAACACTTGCCTAAGGTGACATGCAGTAGGACTGAACCCAGAACCATGTGGTTGACAAGGAAACTTCTTACCACACACCCTGACATATATGTAAGTATGTATATGTGTGTGTGTTATATATCAATTTTACTAACCAATTACTTACTTTGGTGCTATATCAACTAATGTCCTCGTTATGCTGAGCGAGAAGAAATAACAGAAAGGAGGTTACCCACTGGTATTTGTTTGCAGTTGTTGTGAGGCATACAGCCAATCCCAGCTTCAGAGTGTCTGTGTGGGTCAATGTAATCTAGAGTGGGTGTATTATCAACGTTTCAAAGTAGGTCAGCTATGAAATCGATGATCCAGATACACTTCATTTACCTGCATTTTACTAACTGCTGCAGCACAATTGTGCAGTACATTTCCACTAGTTTGAGTGTTTTCTACTTCACACTGTACAGACATGATACAAAATATATAAACATATATATAGGAGGAGGCATGGCTGTGTGTTAAAAAGATTGCTTCCCAACCACTATGTGGCACCTTGGGCAAATGTCTTCTACTATGAAGTGAGTGCTGATAAGTTCTTGGCTTTGGGTAAAAGAAAATGTAGGAAGCTCAGTTAATTATGATTTTATTCAACATATTCTCCTCTCAGATTCACACATTTATTGCAGCGATCCCTCAGTTTTTCTAAGCCCTGTAAAAAGAATTTGGAAGACTGGGCCTCCAACCAGGCCTCTGTGGCAGTGATCACATCTGAATTGGAGTTAAATTTTGTTCTCTTAAGATGTTTCTTCAGTTGTGGTAAGAGGTGATTATCGGAGGAGGCCAAGTGAGGAGTGTAAAGTGGGTGGTCTGCCAATTCAAAGCCAAAGTCATGTCTTTTCCATTGAGATTCATGTGCTGTCTGTGCTGGCGTATTGTCCTGCAAAAGCAGAGCACAAAGAAAGAGATGAAGCCACTCTCTCTTTGGAAGAGAAATTAATTTTGGTATTGATAGAAAAGCAGTAAAGACCAGAAACAGTCAAGTGGAGAGGGATAACGGGTTTTGGGGGTAAAATCCTAATCTCCTATATCGAAAACATAGGAATCTGAAAAAATTTCGGGAAAAAAAGGGTGGGGACGCAAATGTAAAAGATTTTCTCTTCCAAAGAGAGAGTGGCTTTATCTCTTTCTTTCACTTTTACATTAGAATGTATGGAGACACTATGTTGTCACAAAAAATGTTAAAACTTTACTAACTTCATCGATCTGTGACTAAACCTGGATTTAATTTCATTTTATACACACTTTGCTATCTCCCCTACAAATACCCAGACGTAGTTAGTTCTTCGGGACTTAACAATCATGGCTGAAGTACAATTTTGGAAGTATTGTTCAAGTTTTTCTTATTTTGGAATTAAGAAAGGTATGTAAAAATAACTTCTTTCACACACACACACACACCTCCTAGATAAAACTTCAGTATGAATTATGCTATTTCTTGTGTGCACGCGCAAAATTACAGCTCAACTTGAATTGAAATTACCTTTTTTAATTCCGTAATTCGTGTTTGTAATGGGCGTATTTAAAAACGTGATCTTATATATAAACGTAAAAAGTTCTGTATGTGCGTGTGTATGTGTGTCCCACCACCGCTAGAGAACCGGTGTTGGTTTATTTACGTCCCCGTAACTTAGCGACTTTAAAAAAATAAGTACATGGGTCGATTTGTTCGATTAAAAACTATTCAAAGCTGTAACCCGTCATGGCCAAAGTAATAGATAAACAAGTGAAAGATATAAACTAAAATATAAATTGTTTCAGAGAGAGAGAGAATTTATACATGTGTGCAGCATGGATGATTATGTAAACATAATAACTTATTATTTTGAAAACGATGAGTTTTATAAAATAGCTTTTCTTAAAAATTAACTTTTATCAAGACAGCATTTTTTGCAGTAACCCCAGGGTTTCTAGGAACCCACCTCGAGAAAAATTGGAATTGAATAAGTTAAGGGAACCAGCCACGGCACAAATATAGAATACTGGAATTTTGCACTTGCTAATTTTTCTTATTCTACACCGTTGGTCTTGTGAAGGAGAAGGAAACTCAAGCCGTTGTGATGTTCATGGATTTCTCTAGACTAGTGATTCTCAACCATTTTCTTTCTTTGTCTGTGGACCCCTTTGGTTAAAAATTAATTCCTCTTATACATTTATAATGAAATATTATTAACGACTGTATTACAAAAATAAACAAAACAAATTTAATATTTTGTGAATTGTACAATAAGCAATTTATTGCACATAAATTTTAAGAACAAAATCTTATACGGAGTCCCAAGGGCTATGTGGACTCCAGTCGGGAACCAATGCTCTAGATCAGAGGTTCTCAACCAAATTTTTGTTTTTTTAAAATTATCTATGGACCCCTTTGATTACAATTTTGTTTTACTGGGCCCCATAACCATTTAGTGTTTAGAAATTAGTATTATAAATACTTCTTTCAATATTCTTGTTTTATTTTTCACCCATTCAATTGTGTAGGTTTGCATGTAGAGAACATGTTTCTTGCGATAAATACATCTCAAGCAAAACTTATTCATGGACCCTTAAAATACTACTGTGGATCCACAAGTTACTGTTTTGCTTGCGTGGACCCCCTGAACTTTATATGGACCCCAGTTGAGAACAACTGCTCTAAGCCTTTGGTGTGGTAATTGAAGCCAATCAATGTTTGACCACAGATTTAAGATAACCAAATTGCATTGAAGATAAAATGGGAGAAATTAATATTCTGAATAATTTTTTTCATCAATCATTTTGCATAATTCGATGTCTCGAATAAGTTTTCTGAGATCATTTTAAGATTTCTTAGTCAAATTTATAACTACCATTTAGTTTCGAAAGCATATAATTATTTTCACAGAAAATCAGAAAAGACCAAACACACTTCTTTCAATCATCCGATTTCGTAAAAAGACTCTTTGTACTTTTTTGTTTAATATTTGGTGCCAAAACTCACGTCTACTTGAATAAGCATCCACCAAAAGCAATATAATTTATATATTTACCTCCCAAATGTCGTTTTATTTTTAATCTAAAATAAACAAAAATGCATCAATTCTAGTTTTTAATTTCATGCTAAACATTTTTCTAATGCTTTCTGTTGTGGGTGGTTTAATTGTTATGAATGATAAAATTATAATAAAGACGTAATGTTCTTTCATTTCGCCACTTTACATTGATGGAAAGGTTTTGTAAGTACCTAATTTTTTGATAATTTTGTGCAAGGTAGAGAGAATTATCTGCAATTCACAAAAGAGAAAGAAGTGATTCGGGCGTGGTCGCTTGGACCTCTACTCCACCACCATTTGTACACTCACAGCACCGAACGCTTGCATCTATACACACACACACGCATTGATAAACAGATACACCAGCTCGCTAGTTTTATATCTCATCTTGTATATTTGTTCATGAGTAAGTGAAATATATCTTATTGTATATTACAATAATAGGCCACAACTAAAAAAATATCGTGCATTGTTTACGAAACGTTAACTTCTACGCGTATCTCTTTATTTACTTGTAAGAATTTGGCTGGACTTTCAACTACTTTAATCGACTGTAAATGCACCACGGAAGAGTTTAATGTAACATATCTATAACTAGATGTAAGTATCCCATATATTGATTTTAAAAATACATTTTATTATGCAATAAACACTTTACGATCAATATACGTATTAATTCAGACGGATATAGATACATATATCCCTTACTGGAAAAAGTACTTCGATAAGTATTTTGTTATTATTCGACTAGAGCCATTCTTAATATATAAACTTAAACTTGACTCCAAATGGCAACTAGTCACGAGTAACAAAACGATTAGAATATTGTCCACGTTGTTTAACTATAATAACGATTTTTAACCTATTATTTTATTTGTAATTGTCTATTAGTATAACGACGACATAAAATTGCAGATGTTTTTACGGCCCGTACTTGTGCTAGAGCTAAATGTTTTACGACAAAAATGTTTTCCTCTGTTTTTGTACAGTTGTAAATATAATAATATATTAGTCTATTATAAACAAAAGCATATATATGTATAAACACGTTAAGTTTGGTCAAATATAGTTGAAATTTTTATTTTTGTTATTAAAATCTATTTCCCAGTCGACAAAAGTTGCAGGAAAAGAAACCTTGAATCACACTTCAGGCAGGATTTTTTCCCCCTTTTTCTTCTCCAAGTATTGTGACTTTCCTCCTTGACCACTATGATCGTTAACATCATACATACTAATGAGTAAAGCTGTAGTAAGCACAGCTACTACTGTGACTATCAATTGATGAAGCAGGAGTTTTACTGATGAGAGAGAGAGAGAGAGTGTGTGTGTGTAAGTTGTTTCGACTCGCTAAACTAAGTTGTACCATAACAAATCGCTGCAACTTTCGTGCAAACCTAGAGAGGGAGAGAGAGAAGAAAACATCAAACGTCTTTGATGTTTTTTCAAGTGGTTTATTACTTATTTATCTGTAATAAGTAAAGGTATGTTGTTTATTTATATTAGAGATGCAAATAAGACAGGCTCGCATGTATGTGTATATACACATGGGCGCGTGTGTGTATATATATATACGTGTGCATGCGTGCGTGATTAAATTCATTCACACACGCATTCATACATTAGTTGTGAAAGAAGCAACTTGTAAGTAATCTTTAATTTTTCATCTTTGGGCGTTTCACTGTCTCGTTAGAGGTTATTATTATATTTCATTAAATATGTCACTATCATGAGTTTCCACAGCGAAATGAATAAAAACATCGGTAAATATAAACGATCTCATAACAATAACGAAGTAGTTAGCGCTAATATGAAATGCAAATATTTTATACAAGGTGCTTGCTAGGTCATGTGATGCTCCACGTGGCTCTCGCCGCCAAGAGGAAAAGATTTCCCAGACTGCAACATAAAACGCGCTCTCTCGAAAGATGGCGGAGAACTAGTGAGTAATGACTTTAGCTTATATTGTTTCACCTTATTTTCTTGATGGAAGTGTCCCACACCGTGGGGATAGCTCCAAAACGATCTTTCAATTGTTTATCTAGGTATCTGAAATGGAATTTTGCGTTGGCATAGGCGCACGACTTGTATTTATTGGTGCCCCGACGGAAGTTCTCACTCAATCGTGCCAATAACTCTTAATTCATACCTCCTACGTTTAAAAATTGCTATCATTGGCTTATATTGTGGTTAATTTTTGATATCGTTCCTTGCTATTAACGTTTTCCTTATCTTTTTATGTATACCAAACTGGATCTGCATCCATTTGAGAGAGCAGCGAAGGTATCTTATTTTATATAGTAAATGCATATAGCGTGCCTCCAAAACTCATCCCCCCCTCCCAGTCGAGGTTACAATCTGTTGTTCTATGTTCATTTTGTTTTGTTTTATTTGTCGCATATTTTTTTTAGCTATTATTTTTTGTTTACGCAAATATCGCTTTGATATATATTTATATACTCCTTTTCTTTGCATATCCGAAATAACCTCCAATAAATATTAATTTTCTTCTGAAGCATAGTTTTTTTTTTTTCCGGGAAAGTCTGCATTTGTAAACAATTGGAGATACCCTTTGAAGTTATATATATTTTAATGCTTTTTCTTTTTCGAATTTTTTTTCTAATGTAATTTCCTACACAGATAAGATTCATAACATAAAAATGACTGCTAGTTTTACTATTATTCAATGCAGTAGTGATAATTATTTACTCTGTTGCAAATTGTTTTACTTCGTTTACTGTTCGATGTTGATTGTTAACCACATTTCTATTTATTTGTTTTTATAGTTATCAATCAAGTCGATATCGTTTTTGTTATGATAACAGGAAACTGCTTATGTTGTTGTCGTCGTCATTGTGACCTAGCCATCACCGATGTGAATGGACTCGGGAGTTCTTATGAACACTTCTTTAATGACGACAGTTAAGTGTGTTGACTTTAAGACAGTTTTTGGAATTATAAACATACTTTTGGTTTATTCAGACATATGGAGCACTGTTATACAATTATTTAAGAAATTTTCTTGTAAAATACACCCCCGGTAATGTACTTTTAGATCACCCGTCAAAATGTTTTCAACAGTAATCGACTTTTATGTTTCATTTAGTTTCTATTTAAATAATAGACAATTATCACTTTAAACTTCATTAATACTTAATGCAAATTATTTATAAAGCGCATCCTTGTATGTTACTGATATTTAGTTTTCTGTTTATATTGCACGGAAAATTCTAGTATATCCGAGCAAGTGAACATCCTTTAAGGAATTTCTACGTCAAATTTTCACTTAGCAATCTTAAACCGATATAAAAGTTATAGTTTTTATAAAAACTTCAGTGCATGATCGAGTGTTTTAAAACGGTATGAATTGTTTTAATTCAAGCTAAGTCGCGCGTGAACTTTTTGATGGATGAACTATAACTTGCATCCATTTGATGGATGTAGAAATACTTTCCTTTGCTGGAAAATAATAAAAAAAAAAAAACATCGGTGAACATAAACCTGTAGTTGTGCTTTGTTTGAAACGTTTAAACTGAAGAAGAAAACAAATGTTTTGCGACGAAAGGGGAGAAATTTTAATGTAGTGTAATGAGAATACCCATGCAATGTTAGGAAAACTTTAAGGATGTAAATTTTACAAAGATTGAATGCTCATTACTAGAGATAACGTCATTGCTTCTGGTGATACCGTTACGAATAATGCAGAATATTCCAGCAAAAATAAAGTATATCTGTAATGGCAGCTTTAGGAGCGTCCAACTTTATTGAAATTTGAAATGCTGGTTTTTATTATTTTTTTTCTTTAGTTATAAATGCAAAGTATATTTATAGACTTCGAATGCAAATCGGTGATGAGCTTAATTTCGGGCATTCGCGAGATTATGCCAACTTTTTCATTTTCGATTTCGAAAATTATTTAAAAACAGGAAAGAAAAAAAAAACAAGACACATAGAATCGCAATTTTTTTTGTTTTATTTTTTAATCGTAGATTTAGGAAAAAAAAATTGAGATGAAAAATGTTTTTGAAAAACCGAAATCTTTAAGCTTCCAAGATATGTCGGGAAAAACCCCTCCAAAAAACAAAAGAAGTTTAAGACAAGTTATATGGTCTGTTTTGATTGGAACATCGCCATATATATTAGTACTTGGTCACCGCTCGAATGGAAAACATTTGTGAGGAAGTGATAGAGCAATGTAGTAAAAATTGTCACTTTGCTATACTTCGAATAGACTTCAACACAATATTTTTAATGTAGCGAGAATGCTAATGCGATGTCACAACTTTGGGATGTAAACTTTTAGACTAAGCCGGCCACCACGCCAGTAGTTCCCAACATTTTAAACCTACATCTCTTGGAAATGGTCGATTGATTTTCGTATCCCTTACCAAAGTAATCTTACATCTGATGAAAAAAGTAAATTTTCTAAAACATTTTTTCTTATATTGAACTACATAGCACTCATCGTTCTAGCGTACATTATTCTTTTTTCTTATATTGTTCAGACGGAATTTATCTAGGTAGATTTTCTACAGCCGGATGCCCATCCTGCCACCAATCCACACCTGCTTCCGGGCAAGGTAATATTTCTCTATGGCTAAGGCGGCGAGCTGGCAGAAACGTTAACACACCGGGCGAAATGCTTAGCGGTACTTCGTCTGCCGTTACGTTCTGAGTTCAAATTCCGCCGAGGTCGACTTTGCCTTTCATCCTTTCAGGGTCGATAAGTTAAGTACCAGTTGCGTACTGGAGTCGGTCTAATCGACTGGCTCCTTCCTACAAAATTTCAAGCCTTGTACCTAGGGTAGAAAAGAATATTTCTCAATGGCTAGACCTATTTTCACAGAATATTGGCAATTGATGACACCTGCATGAGAGTAATACTCATTTACAACTATCACATGATTCCGTGACAAGAGACACACACACACATACACAACAGGTTCCTTTCAATTTCCTTTTGCTAAGCCAGACGTAAACAAATACCAGTTGTCAAGTGGACGTGGGTGAGGAACAAATGCACACGTGCGATATATGATGGGCTTCCTCACAGTTTCCATCATCGTACATCCGTTTTCCATGCTGGCATGGGATAGACGGTTTGACTGGAGCTGGTACGACAGAGCTGCACCAAGCTCCAGTCAGTTTGGGCTTGGTTTCTATGGCTGGCTGCTCTTCCTAATGCCAACCACTCTACAGAGTGTATTGGGTGCCTTTTACATGTTATTGGCAGTCTACCAAAGGCATTAGTTGACCTTGGGCTATAGTAGAAAACACCCATTGTGATGTGCAGTGGGACTGAACCTGAGTCTGTATGGTTGCAAACTGAGCTTCTTAACCACACAGCCATACTTATGGATTTATGATCCATTTTTCTGAAATCTTCATGTCTGCTGCAGCAAAATAGATCCCAAACGATTTTGACAGAATTTCTCCAATAAGCCAGTTTCCTTATGCCCAGTAAGAGTTACGAGTCCAGCATCATTAAACCATTTCTTCAAGTGAAGAGAAATTTAAGAAGTTATTTCTTTCTATGTTTCCACAACATAGAAGGACATTTTTTTTTAAGCCATTTCATTTTACAGTTGCCCATTAATATTCTTCCTTTGTATTATCACAGGCTTGGCTGTGTGGTTAAAGAGCTTGCTTTGCAACCATGTGCTTACGGGTTCAGTTCCACTGCATGGCACCTTGGACATGTCTTCTTCTATAGCCCTGCGACCAACCAATGCTTTGTGAGTGAATTTGCTAGACAGAAACTGTGTGGAAGCCCATCATATATATATATATATATATATATATATATATATATATATATAGGTAGGTCCCTCACTACCACTTGACAACAAGAGTTGGTTTGTTTACAACCTTGTAACTTATTGGTTTGGCAAGAACCAACAGTAGTAGTACCAGCCTTGAAAATAATTGGTTTAAAAATGAACTGAGATGTTGGATGGATAATGCCTGGAGCATCAGATGCATTTGTGTGTGTGTGTGTGTGTGTGTTTAACCAGCTAACTAGAAATAAGTATACTAGTTATTATTTAATGTTTGCTTTCCATGCTGGTATGGGTTGGACAGTTTGACTGAGAACTGGCAAACCAGGAGGCTGCACCTGATTTAGCAAGGTTTCTACAGATGGATGCCCTTAACGCCAATCACTCTGAGAGTGTAGTAGGTGCTTTTTACATGCCACCAGCATGGGAACCAGTCAGGCACCACTGGTATTGGCCATGCTTGACTGGTGCTTTTTTATGTACCAGTCAGGCAGCACTGGCATTAGCCATGCTTGAATGGTGCTTTTACATGCCACTGGCACAGGTGCCAGTCAGGCAGCAAGGCCATCGGCCACACTTGAATGGTGCTTTTTTACATGCCTGGCATCAGCTGAGGATAACAAAAGTGCAGGGTGTCTATCAGCCAATGACTAAAACTTTCATTGGCTTTTGATATTCCATGATCAGCCGAATATGATAGTTTTGCTATGTACTTCTATTTTAGAGGTTTCTCTATTCATTGGTTGGTAGAAGTTAAATTAACCTGAATTCTTAGATTTATACGGGTCAACCACCAACATGCAGTTGCAACGTAAAACTACTTCCTTGTTAGGTAAATGAATTTTTTTTTTCCTTTAGTCTGCCAATCCTCTAACTTCAGCAGCACCAATTAGGCCAGCTTCATGTCATAAGCTAAAATAGACACACTTTGTGTTCTATACAGTGAAGTACTGTTTCTCAGAGTATACAGTGGTAAACAATATTTGGTGAACCCTTCAAAAACCATTCTAATTCCGTGGGGGTGGGGAGTGGGATCAGTATATATGCGCACAATATTGGAAATTTATACACTACACAGTAACAAAATTACAGAAAATGTTATAGAGTACGTGTAACTATGTAAAATTTTAAAATAGGTAAAAATTGTTAATAATTTAACTCATTTGTCGTAAATAAGATTTAGCGTGATCTAGCGGAAGGTAGAGGTGATGTAATTATACGTCGTTAGAACAATGATGCTCTACTGGACCATGTCATATATTTGTAGATGTTTGAAAGGACTAAGTTAACAGCAGGTGTGTGTTACCAATATCATCAGCAATGTTGGGCCAAATTAGTGTGAAGAATGTTCTGTTTCTGTTGTTTACGTTTTTTTTTTTTTGACACTGCTTAGTCTTTAAACATTTAGATTTTTCTCGCCAAATGTAATGCTTATTTATTCACATTGTTTTGAATTAATTATGCTTAAAGAAGGTTATCAATAAATATTTGTAACTAACTTTTTACATGCAGACATGAAATTTTGTCAGCAGATACCAATGATTCACAATTATTTATTTTCCATAAAATTGGTGATGTATATTGTTGTTGTGCTGCTTGACCACATCACCATGATATTTCAAACGGCATTCAGAAGTCTTCTTTACTTTCACTATTAAAATACTCCTCTTCACTTAGTGGAAATTCAGAAATGTACGAGTCTTCTGAAAGTAAGCCATTGTTGTTTGTTTGTTTTTATTATTATTATTATTATACAATTTGTAAGTCTTCAAATGTAAATCCTTCCAATTTGGAATTGTCACCTGCTGAAACCATATTGGTAAGTTACAAGATGCTGCAAGATAGAGCTGTTTCTGCCTAAATACAGTTGTGAAATTTTCAACAGCATGTGTGTTTTTTTTTTTCTTTCAACATTTCAAGTTGAGATTAATTTTTTCGTAGTTACCAATATGGCTTCAGCAGGTATTTATAATTCTGATTTGGAAGGATTTACACTTGAAGACTTATAAAATATAAAAGAAAAAGAAGAAAATAAGTGACATGTCTTCAAATGAATTAGACAAATGTTTCTGAATACTTTCATTTTATTAACCTTTAACCCTTTCTGTTACCATATTTCTGTTGAAATCATTAGCTTTATTGCAATTCATTTTAACAGCAATGAAAAATTTAGTAAATAACTGCTGTTATTTAGTTGGTGTTTGGTGCATAACACACAATTTTGGTAGAATTTAGATCAGTTCAAAGCCAGAAGTTAGTATTATAGAACAAGGAGCTTTTTTTAATAGTCATTATTTTTTGTTCTCCTGTAGCATTTTTGCATATTACTTGACTATGTCATTTTGTCCAACATTCTGAGTTTTAACTCACTTTACTCTCTCTTCCCAGTTTGTACCTTCTGTGGATGTTCCCCATACATAGCTGGTCTGAATGCTCGCTACACAGTGGACTCGTCTGTTAATGACACTCGGTAGTCAGGTGATGGTGTTAAACTGTGCAACAGATTAAGTCAGCTCTCTAAGTTGAAATCTATAGTATTTGAACTAGAATGCAAGGAGCAGAAATAAATGCCACATGGTATTTTGACCAACACTCCAACAACAATTGAAGGCTCTAGAGAACAAAATAGTGGCATTAACATGTGCATTACATGCAGAAACTATTGTATTAGAAAGAGAGACAGTAGTGAGTGAGAGTGTGTGGTTATTGAGTATTAGTAAGTGAAGGTTTACTGAAGAAGACCATTTTATCATGGGTCTATGTTTGTGCATGCTCTGTCTTTATGTTTATTAGCTGAATTCTAGAGAAGGTGATGCCAGAACTTTATAAAGACATGTTTTCAAGCCAGAAGGAGGTAATGCTGAGTTTTGTAGTAAATTCAAGTGTTGTTTAATAGTAATAAGAACACAAGTAGAACAAGGAAATCTATTAGAGAAAATGAGTTAAATAAATTCAGAACAAAAGGAAAAAAAAGAAAGAGAAGGCAAAAAAAATAGGTCAGTGATTAAGTTCAACAACTCATCATTGACCTGGATAAATAGCTTTGATTATGATATGGGGCAATGTTAGGGAGTTTTGCTGTGTATTTATTTCAGATAAACACCATTAAGAGGATTATATAGTATGCATAGATGTTTTGTTTTTTTTGCCAGAAAATATTGTTGGTCATTGAAGAATTTTGCATGTTATACAGTTTTTGACTGCAACTCTAAAAACATCAAATTTTTGTATTTGATGCCTCGTCTCGTAACGAGAGAGTTTAGGTTATTAATAGTTGTTGAGTTAGAATAATTATTTGAATTTTGTTCAATTCTTTCCTGAAAGACAGACCACAAGCTCTGTTGTGACTTGTCTTAGAAGAACATTAAGTAAATATTTAGTATTCTTAGTAGAATATTAAATGATATAAACAAAAATGAAGTGGGTGAAAAACATAAATTTTTTTGACGTTGGGCATTATAGAACTATTGAATTTGATATTATTATCACTTTTCTGAAAACTATTTTTGATTATATTTTAACCTTTTAGCATTTAAAATGACCACATCCGGCTAAAATATTCTTCCTGTTTTATGTTCAGTCTGTCCAGATCCAGCCTCTCACACCTACCCTACGGTATTAGTGCCAAAAAATACAGTTGCATAATCAAAAACACAAGGCTACAAGAGAATGCAGGATAAATTCAAAGCAATGTGAATAAATATGTGTTACATGTAATGGAATAAAGGGTTAAATAATTAGCAAAAATTAGTTTGAAGCTGGCATTTCCTTTTATGTTATTTGTACTTTCTTATTTGTTGCTTTCTCAAAAGTTAAGGAACATATCTACTTGATTTCTCTTAACATACTTCAGTGATATTTTTAAATCCTTAAATTGAATTAATTGCTGATAAATTCTTCAGATATGAAGTTTTGAAATTTAAAATCTAAATTTACAACATTACTAATCTGATAAGACTAGTATTCTGGTGTTTCACTAATACATTTGATAACCTGATGTTTTACTCTTCTTGTAGAAAATTATTGCTCTTTAAGACCTTAGAAAATGCAATACTAGGAAAAGATTTTTTTTTAGGAATTTGTTTTGTTCTAATTCATTTGTACCCTCAAATCTCTCAACACACTCTAGACGTAAGTTCTCTCTATCCCAATAAATTTTTGCCTGGTCTGTGACGTTGACATTTGAACTGATATTAAATTTCACAATTCTGTACTAGATGATGTACAGAACAATTTAAACATTGTTGTCTAGACCTTTGAGCTTGACCTGCCCTACTGTAATCCACAAGTGCATTTATTTATTGAGATAAGTTAGTATATATATTTTTGAATAAAAAAAAAAAATAATTAAACAGTCTAGTTCAAGGATCTGCCTTTGATTTTGTGACATATCTGAGATTAAAATGAAAATAATTACAGCACCTCTCACTTGGAAAGTTTGAAAAAACAAAAATTGTTAAAAATTTGAGTAAAAAAATATTGAAGACTGTTACTTTGTTTTATTAACCTTTGACCCTTTTGTTACGATATTTCTGTTGAAATCATTAACCTCATTCCAATTCATTTTGAAGAATTCAGTAAATAACTCCCATTATTAAGCAGGTGTTTGGAGTATAACACAAAATTTTGTTAGAATTTAGATCAGTTTAAAGCTGGAGGTGAGTATTATCGAACCAGGAGCTGTGTTAGGCCAGTTGTGTATCACAAAATTATGAATAACACATTTTATGAATTACTCGAGCATTTATATGGATTTTTCTAAAGCTGTAAATTGTTTTTAGAAATCTGCAATGCACCTAACTAAAGATCTGTGGCACACCAAGACACCCCTCGTGACACACTGTTTGAGAATTACAGGTTTGGTTGAAGGCAACTGAAAGAAGCACATCATGTGTGTGTGTGTGTGTGTGTGTGCCTATATGCCCCCTTCTTGACTTTGCATGCTATTTGCAAACAGGTCACCATCATACAAGAGACATCAAGACATCATTTGTTTGTAATCTCCTTTGAAAATATGTCTGGCCATTTGTGCTGTTCACATGCAAAGAAATAAGGGAGATATTACCTTGTTTAAAAACAAGTCAGGGTTGGTGACAGGAAGAGTATCCAGCTACAGAACATTTGCCGTGACAAATTTTGTCTGACTTGTGCAGACATGCGGCTAAACAAGAGCACATTCTGTACACTTATACCAATCTTTCACCAGGATCATCTCGGTGCAAGTATGATACATGTACTTGTAACACCATATCATCTGGACTCAGTGCCTTCAGTTGATTTCCTGGTTTGGTACTTATCTCTTGTAGATATGGAAGTACATGAAGTTAGCACATTTGTAAGATGACAGTGAAAACATTTGTAAGCATATCCATTGGATCTGTGGCATGATGTCTTTATTTTACCATCCAATGTTATTTCTTGCTTAGTTTGAAAGCAGTAATAGGTAACAACAAAATAAGTCTTGACTTAAATTAATGGTTAACTATTTAATTTTAAAAGAGAATTTTTTTAAATATAGATGTATAGAGAAGGAGAAATGAGGTTATTTGAACTCTGTGCCTTTCTCATGAGCATTAATAATTGATTAGCATGAAGTTAAATTGCTACAATTTCAATCAGCTGCTTTCAGCTCACTAAGAATTTACTTTCACTCTACAGTGCTTTGAGATAAAGTAAATATTGATTTCTAACCATGGTACAGGCAGTTGATTTATAAGGTGCAAGAGAGAGAGAGAGGGAGATGAGATCATGATGCACTACTAATGCCCTTGGAAAATGTGCATGAAATGGTTAAACAGTAATCTAAACTGGTTCACAGCTACTGCTTTTTTATTGAATTCTAGTTTTGAACTTTCTGATTGTAAGCATTAGTCCTTGCAGATGAGACAAATCTTTTGCTAGTAGCTCTGAACCCTAGGTCTGTTGCAAATCACCATACTTTACAGAGCTGATCTCTATTCCTAGTTGCAGTGAATGAAAGAAGGCTCCTTGGGATAGGACATTGTTTTCTTGTAGGAAGATTATCTGTGGTTGGAATTCACTCAAAACCACAAATGAAATTGTTACTGTCACTGTTTAAACTGATCTAGAATTCCCTGAAATATCTTGCTAGATGTAAGTAGTTTCCAGCATTGGGAGTTAAGTTTCTGGGCTGTGCATATACTGTAGTGTCAGTAGCAAGATCTGAGCTGTCATCCTCTCTATCTGAGACTATATTCATTTGGTTATCCTTTACGGTCAGGAAGTGTACATGCAGGGCCCAGTTTGTACATTTGTCACATTGGTCTGCTGGTAATGATGATCATCATTTAGCATCTGCTTTCCATGCTGGCATGGGTTAAATGGTTTGACTGGAACTTGTAAGCTGGAGAGCTGCACCAAGTTCCAGTTTGATTTGGCATGGTTTCTACAGCTGGATGCCCCTCCTAATGCCAACCACTCCAAGAGTGTAATGGGTCCTCTTTACTTTCCTCTGGCAAGGGTGCCAGCTACGTGACACCAACATCAACCACAACTACAATTTCACTTGGCTTGATGAGTCTCCTCAAGCACAGCATTTTACTAGAGATCTTGGTCACTTGTCATTGCCTGATACACCTTATGAAGAGTTCTTTTGCTTGTTCCTTTTTACAGAGTAGCATGAAAATAGATAAAAAAAATTTTTTACTAGACACAAAGCTATTTTTTATTATGTCAGGATGATGGATTATCTAGTTGGTTTGAGTTTATTATGCTGTTGGTACATATAATATCCACTTTTAGATTAACCCTTTAAGCATTCAGATCAGCCCTATGCATCCTCAATACTCTACTTGCTTTTTGTTCAGGTTCAGCCTCTCACACCTACTCTACATTGTCATTCTAAAAATAAACAATCATATCATTGGAATCTCAAAACTATGAGTAATTCAAAGAAATGTGAACACAAGCATTATATTTAACAGAGTAATTTGAGTGCTAAATCATTAGAACATAAAGAGCTAAATGAAATAGTACTAAGTTCAAATCCCACCAAAGCCAACATTGTCTTTTACCCCTTTGGGGGTTGGGTTGGGGCAATAATAAAATAACACTCAAGTACTGGGTTCAATGGTATAGGCTAACACACCTCCCACCCTCAAGATTGCTGGCCTTGTCAATAAGTCAGAACCAGTTAATATATCTGACACCTTGCCAAAAAAGGGCTGAAATTTGGAATCTGTTCTTGCCACATTCCTGGTAATAACATTTGCACTACCCTTCTTTAAATATAGTTCTTGAAAAACAAAATGTAAAAAAAAGTTTGGATTTTTTTTTCTTTGCTAAGATATGGTAAACACGGCAAGTTAAATGTGTCAACCTGCTTAACAAGTCAATGCCTCAAGTTTTCATTGTCATCATTTTTTTGTTTTTCTTTTCTTTTTTATGAACTAATTCTCTTTGATTGACCTTTACAATTCAAGTCACTGTCTACCAGTCTCTCACACGTTACATTCTCTCCTGGAGTTTGCATCATTCATGCTCACTACTTGTCCATACCACTTTAGTCTCGTCCTGCTTAAATGAATGGTTTGTGCTGAAAGTGGAGAATAGGAAAGCTATCATTTCATAAACAGTTTCATTATTATGTAGGAGTTAAAGTGCATGCTGTTAAGTGCTTTTATGTGTGTGTGTGTGGAGAGAGAGAGTTTGGGTTGCATTTTATTCTAATTGCATTAACAATACAGATAAAGTAGGGTACAGTTAATGTCAACAAGGGATTGGGATTGTCAACTTTTTTGTTTTTGTTTAGGGATATCAGGTGATTGGGGATAACATCAGCAAATAACATTATGATATTTTCAATAATCAAGAAAAAAAAAAATTCTGCTAAGTTATGCATTTTTACGTAGGAAATATCGCTTTCAATGCTTCTGGGAGCATTGTTTCTATTTAAATATTTATAGCCTTGTGCAAATTCGAGAAATTAATATATTAAAGATCAGGTTGACTGGCTCTTCAAGCTTCACCTGGCCTTGCTCAACTCGTTATTATTAAAAGTGTTTTCAAATGATATTATTTTAATATGGAAATTAATATTAAAATTTTGATGTATTTGGAATTTAATCTTCTTTAATGCTGCATGGGGTGGAGTCTACCATTCACCTTTAACCATGGGCAACTTGTAGCAAAATGGATTTGACCTTACTTCTGCTCCATCACACTACTAGAAGTCAGTGCCATAGTAATACTAAGGCCATACTACTACTACTACTACTACTGTTGCTTCTTTAATACAGTTAAACCAGGACTATGTATGTTCTGTTCATTTCCTCGAAGTGAAGAGAAACTGTAGCCAAATATTCCATCTAGTGGTGGTAGGGTTTACTGCTTTGGAATTCTGCTGACTTGGCTGTAGAGCAGGGGTTCTCAACCATTTTTTTTTTTATCTATGGACCCCTTTGATTACTATTTTATTTTGGTGGACCCCCATAGCCATTTGATGTTTAAAAACTAGTTTTATAGAGACTGCTTTCAAAATTCCTATTTTGTTTCTCACTTGTGTTGGTTTGAACTCTGTAAAATGTTAGAGAAAGGAATCCAGCTGTTTCTTGCAATACATATCAAACTAAAGTAAACTTTTTTTCAGGGACTTTTAAAATATTGTGGCTCCTCAATTTACTATTTTGTTTGCATGTCCCCCCAAGCCCCCCCCCCCCCCGCCCAATTTTAATATGGACCCTGGTTGAGAACCACTGCTGTAGAGGATGGCTGGCTGTGGATATGCAGAGTTGTATGGTAAATAATGGTTAGAGTAGAATAACACCCCAAAAATATATAACAATAGGGTGTAACATTTTTATACTTTATTTCATTCAGCTATTTGAAACATGCAAGCCAGTGTTTCTTAATCCTTTTAGTTTCATACCTATTTTGATTTTCTCCAAAAATGTGTGTATATATATATATATATATATATATATACATAATCATAAATATATAGGGATTGACAGTAACCTGCTTCTCCAACATACTGAGAATTCAGAAATAGCAGTCAAAGAACTACTGATTTCAAAACTACAAATTATTACTCCAGATTGATAGCGATATTTTTGATACACACAGAACAAAAAACAATAGAGAAGAGTAAAAAACAATAGAGAAGAGTAAAAAACACTCGCCTTTAGTTAATTTAGTACAATTGTTTCACTAAATTAACTAAAGGCGAGTGTTTTTTACTCTTCTCTATTGTTTTTTGTTCTGTGTGTATCAAAAATATCGCTATCAATCTGGAGTAATAATTTGTAGTTTTGAAATCAGTAGTTCTTTGACTGCTATTTCTGAATTCTCAGTATGTTGGAGAAGCAGGTTACTGTCAATCCCTATATATTTATGATTATAAATTTTACCGAAAAAGGTTTTTTTCATACTGAGCTACCCGGCAGAATCGTTAATTATTAATTTTATTACTAATTGATGATTCCCTGCCCTGCATATCTATATATATACATATATATATATATATATATATGTATATATATAGTGACTGCAAATGTACCGCCTGCACTGACTGTAATCCTTATACTTGCATCATCTGTAGGCTTCTTTGCAAATCATTGGCAGGACTCAAATGTCACCTTTAACTGTCAGAAAGTGTAGGCTGCTGGATCCTCATACGTCAAAACCAACAAGAGTCCATTATATCTTCGAAACGTCTAGTTAGAATAGAGGCAGCTGATGAATAATTCCAAGTGGCTTTCTGTTTTCCTATGTGTTTGTTCCATTGTCTGTAGTTCATTGTTCTAACGTCCTGTACCCTGATATGCATCTATATACACATGTAGATGTAAGTATATACATATATGTGTGTAAACATGCATATATATTTGTTGTATTATATATATATATATATATTGGTAAAAAATTAAGGAGTGGCTGTGTGGTAAGTAACTTGCTTACCAACCACATGGTTCCAGGTTCAGTCCCACTGCGTGGTACATTGGGCAAGTGTCTTCTACTATAGCCTCGGGCCGACCAAAGCCTGTGAGTTGATTTGGTAGATGGAAACCGAAAGAAGCCCGTCGTATATTTATATAGGTGTGTGTGTGTAACTTACCTGTTATTCCTTCACCTGTCTTTGTCTATTTTTGTCTGTAAATTTGAATTTTATATATATACACACACACACACACATATATATATGATTGTATCATATATTTTTTTTGTTTATTTTTCAGAGCTGCCTCACAATGCTAAGAGATAAACGCTATGCGACTAGAAGTATCCAGTCTGAAATGCCTGGGACGTCATCGGATAATGTCAACTGCACCTCCCTGGATTCGGGCCAGGCAGAAGCAACCAGCCAACTACCTCCGTCACAGTTTTTAACACATAATATAATTGGGAATTCTCTTGGCAATGAGCAGTTTAAGGAGCTGTCAAATGCAAACAAGTCACCATCAGATGTATTATTCAACGACGAGAACAATGGACGACACAACATACAGATGAGGAAATTTGACTGCTATAATCATGTAAGTTCATTGTTATTGTTTTTAAAGGTATTGGAAAGGCTGAAATGGCAATGGTATCAAATTATGGCTTTCATCTTTTATTTGTTTCATTCATTCGACTGTGACTATGCTGAGGTGTTCGAACAAATTGGCCTCAGTGCTTATTTTTAAGTTTTGTACTTATTGTATCAGTTTCTTTTACCAAACTTTTAAGTTACAGAGACATATACAAAAAAACCAACATCAGTTGTCAAGTGGTAGAGGCAAACACAAATGCAAAGAATACACATTTATACACAATGGGCTTCCTTACAGTTTCTTATTTCTTTACTGCCCACAAGGGGCTACACACAGAGGGGACAAACAAGGACAGACAAATGGATTAAGTCGATTACATCGACCCCAGTGCGTAATTGGTACTTATTTAATCTACCCCGAAAGGATGAAAGGCAAAGTCGACCTCGGTGGAATTTGAACTCAGAATGTAACGGCAGACGAAATACTGCTAAGCATTTCAACCGGCGTGCTAACGTTTCTGCCAGCTCACCGCCTTACAGTTTCTGTATACCAAATTCTGTCACTGGGCATTAGTCAGTCTGGAGCTATAGAAGTCTAAGGTGCCAAGCAGTGAGACTGAATCCAAAACTATGTGGATAGAAAGCAAGCTTCTTAACCACAACTGCCATGCTGGGGCACCACTGTGAGGAATTTTAGTCTGGTACTTATTCTATCAGTCCCTCTTGCTGAACTACTAAGGTACAGGGACGTAAACTAACCAACATTAGTTGCGAAGCAGTGGTGGGGGACACACCCATATACACACACACACATACGATGGGCTTCTTTCTGTTTCCACCTATCGAATCCACTCACAAGGCTTAGGTCAACCTGAGGCTATAGTAGAAAACACTTGCCCAAGGTGCCATGCAGTGGGACTGAGCCCAGAACAACGTGGTTGGAAAACAAGCTTCTTACCATACAGCAAGGTAAGGTAAGGGTTGACAACAGGAAGGGCATTCATCAACAGAAAAATTCCCCCCCCCCCAAATTCTGTCTGACCCATACCAGCATGGAAAAGTAGTGTTGAAATGATAATGATTTCTGTTTGTGACTAATGCTCATAAGAAAGAAATGAATTTTATAATTAGCATTTCTGCTCTGTCATTGTCCTTTTTACATCCACTTTCTCTCTGTGTCTTAGGTTGGGAAAGTATTTTTGAGATCGTGTTCTGCAGTTGGATGCTATTCCTATTGACAGTCCTTATTTGTTTTACAAGTAAGGTGTTTTTTTATTCCCTGGTCGCCACATCAATGTCCCTTAAATTGTGTCATACAAAAGGCATGGCTGTGTGGTAAGAAGTTGACTTCCCAAGCACATGGTTCTGGGTTCAGTCTTACTGTGTGGAACCTTGGGCTATTGTTTTCGAAAACTTTGTGAGTGGATTTGAGAGACAGAAACTGAAAGAAGCCCATTGTATATATATATGTGTGTCTTTGTATCTGTGTTTGTCCCCACCACTGCTTGACAGCTGGTCTTGGTTTGTTTATGTCCCCATGACTTAGCAGTTTGGTAAAAAAAGACTAATAGAGCAAGTATCAGGCTTAAAAAAATTTCCTGGGGTTAATTCATTTGATTAAAAAGTCAGGGCAATTCTCCTGCATAGCTCCAGTCTAGTGAATGATACAAATGAAAGATAATTGTTGCAAACTCTCTCTCTCTCTACTTTTGCCTACCAATTTCACTGACCAGACTTTGGTCAGTCCAAGGACACTTGGCCTAAGTGACAACAGTACCCATGCGGTGGATTCAATGTTTACAACACAGCCATGTTTGTGTCTTCTTTATACCAAGGTTAATAAACATACATATGATGGATGTTCAGTGGTTATAAAAGGAAAATTTATCAATTCAACTCCCTCCCACATCCTTTTCCTTTGTTAGTGTTTCTGCATTCATTACCACATTTTCCCCACTTTCTACAGTTTAGTTCAACTGTGCAGATTTATGTGGCTATATATAGCCATGTATGTAACTGACACTTCAAAGTATTTAAGCTATGGTCCTAATATTCCTGTCTATTAGCAACAGAAAACCAGTCCAGGATATAGTTTTTCTCAAAATTTGATATGTGCAATAATGGGAAGGATGATGATCTGTCCTTCAGCAAAGAGTTAGCATGTCCAGCTGCATAGAACAGTGTCAGTCAATGAGAAAACCGCTATGTGGTTGTTCGACTTGCTAGAAATAGTAACCATATTTCCCTTAAAGCTTTTGTTACCATATTTCTATTGAAATACACTACTTTTGTTTCAATTAATTTTGAATAATTTAGTTGAGCAATTTTATCATTATCAAGCTGGTATTTGGATCATAAATTGACATGATATTTTGTGAAAGGTTTTAATTTGGATCAGTTTAAACAAGAAGTGTGTATCTTAGGATCAGGGCAGTTTCAGGCTACTATCTTGAAAAGAGGTCACATTACATAATGAAACAAGAATGAGATTATATCTATTCAATGACAAACAGCCAGGATTGAACATTGGAGGGCGGGTAGTATTTTAATCATGAGACAAGAAACCCAAATCCTTAATCTTTTTGATGCCAAACTTCTTGAGATTGTTCTTGTTCATTTTTTAAAGTGAACAAAATATAATATTTATGTTCCAAACACCTGCTTAATAATGATAGTCATTTTACTATGTTTTTCACTGTATTTAAAATCAATGGAAGCTGTGAATTCCATCTGAAATATGGTAGCAAATGGAATAAACAGTTGGTTGTAAATGTACCCTTAACGTAGTTCTCGGGGATATTCAGCGTGACACAGTGTGACAAGGCTGACCCTTTGAATTACAGGCACAACAGAAACAGGAAGTAAGAGTGAGAGAAAGTTGTGGTGAAAGAGTACAGCAGGGTTCGCCACCATCCCCTGCCGGAGCCTTGTGGGAATCGAAACCGCGAGTCCGCTGCCCTAACCACTGGGCCATTGTGCCTCCTGAGCGACTACACAGAGGTACTTTTGACACTTGTGACAAAAGGTTCATGCATTGGTTTTTAACATTTTCATGTTTTAAGTAGGTGTTTCTCAAATTATATCTTATTACCTACATTCCTCATTAATTGTCCAAACAATTTGTAGCCTTCAAGAAGCATACTGCTTATAGTTGTCAGAGCATGGTAGTAGGAACATAGTCGAACTGTTGCAATTGCTTAATATTTAGAGGGAGGGATATGTCAAGGCAAGGAAGCAATGAGATTTGTTTGTCCCAACTGATATACTGAAAATTTGTCAAAAACATTTCTCTGGAATGACATTTCAGTGAATTTACAAATAACCAAAAATCATGATAAAAATAGTCCTTGGAAGTTTTTTGTCTTTTCCTTTAATATGTATTTAGTTTTGCTTCGTACTTTTTCCTTTCCTCTGCCTCATGTCTTTTTTTTTTTCTCAAGAAACATTGTTTAAGACCTTTATTTATCCCTACCCACCACTACCACACAATGCAAATTCTTTTGTATTTCAGATAAGGGGTAAACGGAGCATTAGTAAAATTCACAAAACTTTTGACAATCTTACTATTTTGACCTAGAAAATTCTGGGCTCTGAATACTAGCATACATATCCAGTTATATTTACATGTGTGTATACATTCCCATTTAAACCCACACACATACATGTGTTTAACCTATGTAATAGTGCTATAATTTGACCTTTGAAGATCAGAGGTATCTATTAAGTGACAAGCTGTATTGATTTCCAGGAATCCGAGCACTAGAAGTTGTGGCAGTTATGCTTTTCTTACAGCCAATTGTAGGGAGAAAATGAAAAAATAAACACAGCTAGAAATTGGGTCAACTAAGTCATTTTATTGGAAAATAATTGGAAACTTGACAACATTGCTGGTATCTCCAAAAACATGATGGCATCTTTTGTGTGTCCATTGTTTGCACTGAGTGCAAAACGAGTTCCTACCTACTCCTTTCTTAAGCCATTTCTCAGATGACACTTGGACTGACTGCTATAAGTCTTTGGACTCTCTGATACCCCAGTACTGGGTATTATGTTCCCTCTACACCCTGCTCTCCTGCACACAGGTGGTAGCAATCACTCTAATTTGTGTGTTATCCCTTTATTGTTGGTGATGTTTGTTTACACACACACACACATTATTATTATTATTCCAAAGGTGGTAAGCTGGCAGAATCATTAGCACACCGGGCAAAATGCTTAGTGGCATTTTGTCTGTCTTCATGTTCTGAGTTCAAATTCTGCTGAGGTCAGCTTTGCATTTCATCCTTTTGGGGTCTATAAAAAGAAGTGCTAGTTGAGTACTGGGGTCAGTGTAATCAATTTATCCCTCACCTCCCCCCAGATTTGCTGGCCTTGTGCCTTTGAGTAGAATGGATCTTTTTTTATTATTTCTCTACTTTCTATTATATATCCTCTGTTGTCTTTTAATGTGGTAGGATCTCCCCTTGATCGATGTTAACACCACATGTTTTTGTAATTTTTGTTTTGTTCTGTTATTTTTTGTGTGCTATAACTCGTCCTTTGATACTGTCCCCCATGTCTTTAACCCTTGTGGCCAATAAAAGAAATCATTATTATTATTGCTAGGAAAAGGTCAATTGACTTATTAGGTTTTGAATTAGTTGCCTTCATGAGACAATCAGGTAAATGCAACTTATCTGCAACTTTGTCCTTAACCCTTTAGTATTCAGACTACTGTCAAATGTAATGCATATTTATTCATATTGTTTCAAACTAATCCTGCATCATCTTGTAACTTTGAGATTTCAATTATATGATTGCTTAGGGTAGGTTTGAGAGGCCAGATATAGCCAGTTTGAACATAAAACAAGTAGAATATTAGGGCCAGATATGGCCAGTTTAAATTCTAAAGGGTTAAATATAGTGAGTGATTCTTCAGCTAATGCTTTCACTTATATATATATATATATATATATATATATATATATATATATATATATATACTTAAACTGCAAAATTATCACAAAACTGTTACTCAGAATTTCTCGTTCCCATTCATCGGACAGTTGTGACGATAATTTTGCAGCTTCAATAAAAGCATATTACTCTACCTTTAGTATTCAAGTACTATTTTTCTATCTTGTTTTGCACTTATGTGCTCACCTGTGTACGTATATAAATATATATAAATTACAGTAGTAGTTTGTGTATTGATATCAGTATTAGCCATTAATTGCTGGTAAGTTATAGACATAGTGTATGTAGTAGGAGAATGTGTACTAATTATGGTTATTGTGTATGTACTATTAATTAAAGGTGGTGGTGGTAGTAGTAATATATATATATATATATATATATATATATATATATATATATATATATATACTGGCCATTCATTGTGTTGGTGTGTGTATTCATTCGTACCAGTAATTATTGGTTGTAGTAAATACTATAGTATTTTGTATATGTGCATTTACACATGTATGCATACATACCCCTCATACTCCTTTGTATTGGCCAGTGACCGGTTGTTTTCACATGTACTGATTATTGACCTGTGCTACTAGTTGTGTAGATTTAGTGACTGTTGCTACTTCTGTAATAGTCATTTAACCCTAAGTCACTTGCATTGCTAGTAATGTGTGTACTAGTACTTCACTATTGTCTTGTATTGGTACCAGTCATTTACTGCTTTACATTAGTATTAACCCCTATTTGTATTAGTGATAGTAACAGTTTCTGTTGACTGTTAAATTATAGTAGTAATAGTGAAGGTGCATGACTCAATGGTTAGAGTGTCAGGCTCACAATCATGAGGTAGTGAGTTTGATTCTTGGACCGGGCTGTGTGTTGTGTTCTTGAGCAAGACACTGTATTTCACGTTGCTCCAGTTCATTCAGATGTAGGAATGAGCTACAGCATCACTGGTGCCAAGCTGTATTGGACCCTTTACCTTTCCCTTGGACAACATCGGTGGCATAGAGAGGGGAGGCTATGATGCATCGACAACTGCTGGTTTTCCATAAACAACCACCTTGCCTGGACCTGTGCCTCAGAGGGTAATTTTGTAGGTGCAATTCCATTGTCGTTCAAGACTGATGGGGGTGGGTTGTAGCTAAACCCTATCCTTAGACCATGGGGTGGTTGTAGGTGGGGAGGCATGCCTTCTCAACTCTAGCGAAAATATCCCTTATAAGAAGTTGGGTACTTTAAATAAACTGACTGCAAACAAACATCTCTGCTTGTCTGACCAAAGTTTAACTGTTAATGTATGACGTCAAAACTAGATGCACACACAAACTTCTTTTCAGTATCCATCTACCAAATTCCACTCACAAAAGGTGGTTGCTCCAGGGTTACAGATCAGAGAAGACACTTGCCCAAACTGCTGCACATTGGGATTGAACCCAATACCACATGGCTGCAAAGCAAACCTCTTAAATCACACTGAATCATGCTGCCCCAAATTAAGTATCTGCCCAACCTATGGAAAATGGACGTAAATGAAAATACACATTGTGTGTGTGTGTGTGTGTGTGTCTGTATGTGCATGATTATTTAGTTACATAGGCTAGTGGTACTAATTATAAAGATTTTTAACTTTGTCCCAAGACCTTACGAAATTGGCTCCAAGTTGTAAATGAAAAACAAGATGAACTCCAGAATGATGTGAACTCAGAATGTGGAGATGTAGCTGAATAATGCAAACTATTTCGTACACCAGCATTTTTGTCATCCAACTGCCCTAGCAGTACTAATAATAATGACCCTCCCTATTTATAAGCACATGGCCTGAAATTTTGGCAGAGGGGCCGACACGATTACATTGACCCTCAGTGCTTAACTGGTACTTATTTCATCGACCCTGAAAGGGTGAAAAGCAAAGTTAGCCTCAGCTGAATTTGAACTCAGAATGTAAAGATGAAGAAGTGTCGTTAAGCATTTTGTCCGACATGCTTACGATTCTGTCAGCTCACTGCTTTACTACTACAACTACTACTACTACTGATGATGACGATGATGACAATCCTCTCCACTATAGGCACAAGGCCTGAAATTTTGCGGGAGGGGACTAGTTGATTACACCGACCCAAGTGTTTCACTGGTATCTTGATTTATCAACCCTGAAAGGATGAAAGGCAAAGTTGACTTCAGCAGAATTTGAACTTAGGACAAGGACAGACAAAATGCTGCTAAGCATCTTTGCCTGGTTTGCTGATTATTCTACCAGCTCGTCACCTTCAACTAATAATGATAGTAATCTGTACATGTTCTGACTATTGACAGTTATGTATGAAAGTTTAAACAATTTATTCTATTTCCATTTAATTTGTTAACATGGAATTTTTTTTTTTTTTTTTGACTTTACAGACCTTAGAGAATGGTGAAATGGTATTGTTGCCTCAGACAAATCTACACCAAAGCTACCAGCAGCAACAGCAACCTCAAGATAACACTGTCTTACTCTCAGGAACACCTAATAATCAAGAACTGATTAAGGATTATTTTCATGATAGCCTGCCCAGCAGTTGCTGCTGCTCACATGTCTATTCTCAGAAAACTTCCTCATTTGGTAACGCTACTCAAAGACGTCCAGAATTCTGTGAGGCTATAATGAAGTCAAGTTGTAGTGGTACTATTTCTACTAGTATTACTAGTAGTAGTAGTATTAGTAGTAGTAGCAGTGGTGGCAATATTAGTAATTCAATGTCTAATCATGTACTTCAAATGGATTCTAATTCAAAGAGTACCAACGAATTTCTCAGTCTAGCACCAAACAGTATAAGTTCTCTGGAGACTTGTGGAGGCATGTACTGTGATTGCCCAATGAGTGCTTGCCAAGATATCTATTGTGATGGTTCGATATGCAGTTGTCAGAACATGAATTGTGATAGTGCCATGAGTGCATGCCAGGATGTTCATTTTAGTAGTTCAATGAATATTTGTTGTCGTGACATGTCTTGTAGCAGCTTTGCACCTCCAAACTTAAAGTGTCAAGGACAAATGATGCTTCCTAAACCAAATGCTTATGAAAGAAATTCCTACAAGAGCAATCAACCATTATCTAATGTTAATTCTAGCAAGGCCCAGGCCAATAGATTCTGGGATAAAAGAACATCTTTACAAACTCAAAAAGTCCCAAATACTTTTATATATGATTTATCATACAACAATGTAAATGAACAAATGGATAAGTGTATGGCTGTTAAAAGTGAAGACAATGAAAAGCTAATTTACTCTGACAAAAACCAAATTTGGCAATATACAACATGCCACCAGACTTTCCCATCAATTAAACATCAAAACAAAAATCCAAACTGTTGCTCTTTTCAAAATTCCCCAAACTCCATGCTTAAAGTAGAAAAATCAAAAATGTGGAATTGTGCTCACCAACCCCTCTCTGAAAATTTTGTCTATCAAGAACAACTTTGTAAAGCTTGTAACCCAACTATGGAATCTCAAGAAATAAGTGGTTCCATGCCAGCTATTAACTATTTACACACAAATATGAAATCAAGAAGGCCTGTGAATAATATGATTTGTAAGAGTTCAGCTGATTTAGTACCATCTCAAAAATATATGCACAATGGTCAACTTTTTTTCAATTCTGCCACCACTACTTCTACTAGTACTCTTACCACCACTTCTACCATCACAATGACAGCAACCACATACACCACTGCTACCACCACCACCACTGCTGCCTCCAGTAACTCCTTCTCACCTCATTGCTGTTCCTCCTGTTCTGTTCAACCTCTTAACTATAAATTATTTCCACCTAAAACTTCGGAATGTTCAACAACTGAAGTAGTTGACAGCAAAGTCTCATTACAATATGACCAACATTCTGTGATAAGCTTCATGTCTTCAGACTCCGAGAGTGATAACATGACTTGGTCAGCTAGTGAAGGAGGGAAAGAAGAGATGAACAAATCAAACAGTTCAGGTCGCAGCCTCCCAAGTCCACCTGTCTTCAAGAATGTTTCAGAGGCATTACATCGATTACCAGAAAGTCCTAAGGTGCCTTTGGTGTGCATGGAAGATGTTATTGTTATAGACTCCTCTCCTGGAAGTGATAGTTCTTCAAATGACACCCCAAATAATTCAAATACATTAAATAGTTCTGTCAAACCCCCAACTTCACAGCAGCAGTCTTTTAGAGCAAAGACAACTACGAACCCGAAATCAGTTAAAAAATTGTGTTTTGATGGAGAAAAATGTGAAAGCCAGTTTTCTAAGAATTCTAAAGAGAGTTCTAAAAATCACAGATCTCAAGAAATAACGAAAGAAAATCCAGCAAATTCTACAAGCAAAACGTCAGCATCACGCTCAAGTCAGAAAAATTCCATTATAAATAATAAACCCAATCCAGTCTTTTCAAGGAGTAACAGAATTCGTTCACCAAGCATCCGTTACAAGGATGATGTCTTGTCTTTTCCTTTAGTCTTTCCTAGTCGTTCAAGTCAGTCAGCTTCAAATAGAGTGAGTGAAATTGTACAGAAGTCCAGAGTGACCAATCGACGACGCCAATCAGATTTGGAAAAAGTTAAAGAGAAATCATCTGTGAAACCAGATGAAACAGTAACTTCCAAAAATTTAAAACGTCAAACAAAATATACTCCAGATACTAAATCTACCAGTTTACCTTTAGATCGGAGGAAAATGCTGCGGTCTTCAAATAAAGTAGAGGAAAAATCTCCAGTTAAATTGGAGAAAGATATCAAAATAGATGATAAAAATCCTGTACAAAATAAGGAAGTAGTTTTGAAACAGGAGCAGGAAGATCAAGTGGAATTTAAACAACCTGAAAATTTGCTAAATAAGATCTCACCATCTCTTCAAAATGAAGATGGATCTGATAAGTGTCACCAAGCAGTAGAATCTCCACCTAAGATTGTGGTGCAATCACACAAGGTCAACAAACCATGTAGTTTTGAAGACAGAGCAAAGAAACTTCATACAGCCACTGCATCAACTTGCCATACTAAAACGGAAAGAAAGCACAATTCTCATAACACTGCCACAACAACGTCTTTTACTAGCAACCAAATTCAGCCATCAACTAGTTCTGTAACTGCCAATTTTCCTTCAACCGTTAATACAGTCATTAGAGAGCCATTACCTCTTAGTATTTTATCAAGACCAGAAAAAGCAATATCCGAATGTAAAAAAAATTCTGCGTTTGTAAGCTCTGAATTGGACAGGTATCTTGCCGGAGAAGCTGAGTCAATTAATTCAAATGTGGATTTATCCTTTTCAAAAAATAAAGCGATTCTTCCCAAAAGTGGGCCATTTTTACCAACCAAAACAACTCCTTTCTGTGATAAAACTTACGCTTTTGAAGGTAATGAAAAGTCAAATGAGAAAACTCTTCAAAAGACAACTGGCATTGTTTATAATACAAGAAGTAAATGTAGCAGTAGTTCTGTTGCTGTCCACGATAGTGATAAGATTATTGTTGATAATCATCTTCATGTTGATGTTTTTGATATGGATAATGACGCAAATGATAAAACTGGTAATGTTACTAACGATAATAGAGATAATGTTAACAAAAATACTGGCAATATTATAAATGATAATCCTGATTATGTTACAAATGGAAATAATGATAATGTTACAAATGATAATTCCAATATTGTTACAAATAAAATTACTGTTAATTTTACAAATGATAATGTTACAAACGATAATAACTTTAGTGTTACTAATGATTATAATGATAATGTTATTAGTGATAATATCGATAATGTTACGAACAATTACACTGATAATGTTTGTAATGATAATATCGACATTGGCAATGTTAATGTTAAGGATACTGTTAATAATTCTGTTAATAATAATACTGTTAACAAAACTTATGATAATAATAATAATAATAGAGAAAACAATCATAACAATGATAATGCTGAAAGATTATCATTGCCATGTAATAGTTCAGTGAAAGATAGAGTCGATTCAAGTGTTAATGAAACCAAGGCAGGTAATTCATTTAGTTCAGTATATAGCAATCACCTGATTGAGTTGACTGCTGTAAGTAAAAAGATTTCAGCTAACAATTTACCTGAATCTAGTCAGTCCAAGTCATACTCTTCAGGGACTTCAAGTCTGTACGAACCAGACTTTGATGAAGTTGATGGCATTTTGTTTATGTCCTTCCCATCTGAGGAATCTTTACAGGCTCACATTGCTGTTGAACGTAAGGATAATTGGGAATCTACTACTGGTCATATGTCTAGTATTTCTAATATTCTCAGTTTCCATCGCTGGAAGGAAACTCATCAAGAGGAGAAGTTTCCTAGGCCAGCATTCGACAAAAACATGAACCTTCGGGGCTTACACATGCGATTAAAAAGATACTGCAAACTTCTACGGTCTGAATGGCTCAAAATTAAACAGAAGAATTTAACCAGAAATAACCACAGAAAAGCTTTCAAGTTCAGTCGATTCCAGATGGCCACAAGAAGCAAGAGATGGACCAGGACTAATAGTGCTCTTTGTGCAGGCAGGAGCATAACATCGCGGAACAAAACTGCTGGTAAATTTCAAAAACTTCACTGGCGAACAGAAGCTCGGCTTCTTCGAGGTTTGAAACCGGAAGAAGTCCGACAAATGGGAATGAAGAAGAAACGTAGAAAGAAGTTCATTTTTACTCACCGCAAGGGTTGCAAAAGACAGGATGCTTCCGGAAATGAGGACTCTGATAGTGGCAGTAGCAAGAATTCTATGGAAGAAGATGCTGTTAGCCATACTTCAGTAGTAAAAGAGGTGAAGGAAGTGAAATGTGGAAAGAATGGTTACATCCATCCTATGCGCAGCTGTTGTAGGAAAGAGAAGGTGGTATCAGTTGAAGAGAAGATGTCAAAAGCTGTTAGAAGTTGTAAATCTCATTCTGATGAAGAAAAACCTGTAAGTATATGATGCCTTTTCCATAATTCCCCTCACGTATACATATGAACGTCCATACATACCACTTTGCCAAACTCTCTCCCTACTACATGCACACACACACACACACACACACACACTCTCTCATTCTGTTTCAGTTGTTGACTGTCGCTGAGGTACTGCTTTGATGAGTTTAGTTGAACAAATGAACCCCAGTACTTTGTTTCTTTTAGTCTGGTGCCTGTTTTATTGGTTTCTTTTGCCATACTGCTATGGTATGAGAATGTACAAGTAATGGGGGCACAAACACAGACATATATACACATCCACACGTGTGTGTGCATGCACACTCACACACACAGACATGATGCGCTTCACAAGGCATTGGTTTACCCAGGGCTAGAAAACATTTGCTCAAGGTGTCATGCAGTGGGCCTGAAACAAGCCTTGTGATTGCAAAGTGAACTTCTTCAGTAAACAGCCATGCTAGTAATATATAAATATTTACACATGTATGTTACTGGGTCAGGACTAAAAGAGGAATGAAAGGGGTCCATAAGTAAAAAAAATGGTTGAGAACCACTGCACTATCATAAGTAATAGCAACTCAATAGTTATTACATATTTTGTTTGTTTCTAATCTTGAGCTTGAAACAGTCCTTTTATTGACTTGGATGAAGTTCACTGTGTATATATACAGTGTATATATATACAATCCTTACATGACATGCATGAGTGTTAGTGATGCCCTTATAACTTGATGAGTTGCAGGTTATCAGTGAAGTGGTCCTTTTTTAAAGGGCATATTTATTTGCAGCCATGGATGTGTGGTTAAGAAGCTTGTTTCCCAACCACATGGTTTCAGATTTAGTCCCACTCTGCAGTGCTTTGGACATGTTTTCTACTATAACCCAAGCCAACCAAAGCTTTGTGAGTGGATTTCATAGAAGGAAACTGAAAGAAGCCCATCATAATAGATATATATGTGTGTGTGAGTATGTTTGTGTCTTTTTGTCTTGACATGGTGTGATTGTTGTAAATTAATATCATTCATTTCTCATATTTGGCAAAAGCATGTTTTGTTATGGGGAAAATATGACCTTGCTTGGAAACAGATGAGGATTAACCACAAGAAGGGTATCCAACCATGGACAATCTACCTCAATAAACTGCATCCAACTCATGCAATCAATAGCAAGGCTGATGTTAAAACAATGATAGATTGATTTGTGTATGACACATGCTTTCCCCTACAGATTTTTGTACCTAATTATAAGGTTGCATGCATTATATTTGTAAGAAGTATTCCCCACTCCTTTTTTATATTTATTTATCCAGTCAAGTGTGCCACGATATTCAGGATGGTATGACAGAAGTAGATTAGTTATGTTGTCCAAGCTAACTGATGTGTAATGAGGAGTTATGATCATTATAATAATGTTAAATTTTTCTTTTTGTCATAGTAATAACGCTTAGCTCAGTTGGCTGGCAAGTCTCATTAAATTATTACCTTCAGCTTTCAATATAGAGGGCCAGAATGTAATATTACCTTTATTGAAAAGTACTACTTGAATTATTTAACATGAAGATTAAATTAATGCTTTGTTTTTGTACTCGGTTTGCAAGATTCTTTATGTGAATTTGTGTATTGAAACAAATTTTGTTGTTGTCTTGGGAGAGTTGTAACGCCAATATTAATAGCACATGCACTGGTTCAGTTCCACTCCATTATTAGTCAATTGTTTAAATATCCATCCAATTAACTAATCAATTGTCTGTTTAACCCTTTAGCATTCAGATTACTCTGTCAAATTTAATACTTGTTCTCATTGTTTTGAATTAATCATGCATTATCTTATAACTTCAAGATTTCAATGATGTAATTGTTTAGTTTTAAGAATGACATTGTAGAGTAAGTATGAGAGGTCAGATCTGGCCAGTTTGAACATAGAACTAGTAGACTTTTTGGCCTGGATATGGCTGGTTTAAATACTAAAGAGTTAACTTAGTTAAACAATCTTTTTTTTTTTTTTTTTTTTTTTTTGTTCATCAGGCAAACAAACACGGCTTCTGTAACTAAGTGGGAGAAATATACTGAAAAGGTTACAGATGGCAAAGAAAGAACTTTGATGAACAAAAAAGACAAAAAAAAAAGATTGCTTAACCAACTAGTTAAACGATTGATTAGTTAACAGTTGACTAATAATAGAGGAGTGAAATTGAATCTGTGTGTGTGTTATTAATATTGGGGTAGTGTCTCTCTCAAGACACAGCATAAATTAATAAATTTAATCAATAAATGTAAATATAAATTGAGGAAGAACATTCTTTAATTATCTTTTATTTGCTTCATTCATTGGACTGCAGCCGTACCAGAGCATCATCACCTTGAAGGTTTTAGTCAAACAAGTCAAAAGACCAGCTTTGTCCCATTCTGCATCAAGCTGAATCTCCTTGAGAATCACATTAAGGGTACACGTGTCTGTGGAGTGCTCAGCCACTTGCATGTTAATTTCATGAGCAGGCTGTTCCGTTGATCGGTTCATCTGGAACTTTTGTCATTGTAGCTGACACAGCGCCAGTTAGTATATACATTTCTATTGAATGAACAAAAGTATTTTAACTCTTTAACATTCAGATTACTTTGTCAAATTTTACAATGCTTATTTATTCACATTGTTCTAAAGTAATCTTGCATTATCTCACATGTAGCTTTGTATATTTTTAGAATGATGTTGTATGGTATGTGCGAGAGGCCAAATCTGGCTGGTTTTGACCATAAAATCAAGTAAAATATTTGGGCTTGATATGGCCTGTTTCGATGCTAATGGGTCAAATGGAAATGTTTATATTGTTATATTCTGCATTCGCCTTTTCATCCTTCCACACTGGTATCTTATCGCTTGTTGACTTTACAGCCTACAGGAAAGTTCAAAGGTCACTTCTGAATTTGTTTGTCTTTAGAAGTCATGAACTTTTCCAATGTATTTTAAAAGGACTAAACAGTTTTGTTTATGCATCCTAATACGTTTTTAAAAAATGTATTTTATACACAAGATTTTTTTCCTGAGATTTAGCAGCTCAAATTTGTAGTGCTTATTTATACACAAATGTATGTTATATGCAAATAAATTTGGTTAAAGGTGGGTCAGTGTGTTCTCAAACACGTGCTAATATATGCTTCATTTAACTTGTTTACATTGACAACTCTCACAAAATGTTGTTAAGTTAAGCTTTCTTACAGACATAGAGTAGTTCAGAGGGAGACAAGTTTTGCTTTGCTTTTTTTTTTCATAAAATATAAACCAAGATAGTTTTCTAACAATACTGGTTTATTAATCTTGTTTTTAATGAGTTTATTATATTTCTTGCAGGTCATTGAAAAATCAGCTCATTTGTTGTATCAGTCAGATGAAATGCATGCCATTAGGAAACTTGGAGGTAAATCTTTGTGCTTTCTCTTCTCTTTCATTTAAATATAAAAAGATCCTTAATAGCTTATTAGTATTGTGCCCCTTTTTTTACTGTGATTTGTATTCTACACAAAGAAACTGTTTTGTTTTGCTGCATTCAGAATCTGTATTTATTTTCTAAGCTAACCATTGTGAAATACCTAGGATCTCTTTGGTGACCATATTAAAACACTTATCTTTTCTGTACCATTGTAAATTTGGATAAAATGTGACGTTTGATAGGACTAAATAGTTTGGCAAAAGCTTTCAGTTTTAAACGAAATAAAGGAACGGAGTTCTGTGATGTTTATTATGCTTTGTCATGGGTATTGGCAAGGACATAGAGGCATAAACATAAAATTTCATTGGTTTATTAAGAAACGTTTGTTGTTATCAAATATTTTAGGCATGCTTTCTATAATGCCCTCCATAATGCCAAACCATTTTACAGAGTGTATGTTACCTTGTGCTTTTTACATGGCACCAGCACCAAAATAGATGTTGATAATTAGATACATGTACACACATTTGAAAATATAAATTTTGTTATGGTTTTATATATTACCATACAGTAATGAGGACTTGCATTCACAATTTGCTTTATTAACCCTTTAGCATTTAATCTGGCCATATCCAACCCAAATATTCTGTACATTTTAAGTTCAAACTGGCTGTGTCTAACCTCTCACACCTACCCTAAGATGTCATTCTAAAAATAAACAATCACATGATCAAAGTCCTGAAACTATGAGATGATGCATGATTGATTCAAAAAATGTCATTTGACAGGAAAAAGATTAACCATGAGCTGTTAATGGAGCTTGGTTTTGTTGGAGAAACCATGCGAAACAAGACTGGAGTCTGGTGCAGCCCTTCAGCTTACCAGCCATGGTCAAACCATCCAATCCATGCCAGCATGGACAACGGGCATTAAATGATGTTGATGATACTCTGTCAAATTTAATGCGTATTTCTTTACATTGTTTTGAATTATGCATTATCTTGTAGTTTTCAGATTTTGGTGGTGCCATTGTTTATTTTTACAATGACATTATAGGGTAGGTGTGAGAGGCCAGTTTGAACGTAAAACACAGTAGAATATTTTGGCTGGATACAGCGGGATTAAATGCTAAACGGTTAATGCCTATCCTGTTTATTTGCTCAAGGAATATCCCTGACTCTCTCTTTCTCTCTCTCTCTCTCTCTCTTGTCTCACATACGCACAGATATGAACAAATAATAAATAACTGCATGGGCAGTACACATACATACACACTCAGACACATAAAGAAGAGTGTTTCTAAAATGAAATTGTTTTTGATTTGATATAAAGTAAAGATTAGCCATGAGATGTTGATGGAGCTTGTTTTTGTTGTAGAATTTGAGCTGAATGAACCTTCAATACGGAAAAGGACAAGAAGTCAGGTAGAATATTTCAAAGACCAACAAACAAAGAACCAACGTCCCAATAATAGTCTGCCGCTGACTACTTTTACTCAAAGTATGGCCCAGGCAGCCACATCAGCTCTCCATGACAACTTCATCAGAAAGAATGGTTCTGCTGCCACATTGGCTGCTTTCTCTGATGGCAAACACGACACAGATATGTTCACACAGGTGGACTCTGTGGTATGTAGAGTCCATTTAGGATTTTTTTCTCTCTTCTTAATCTATAATAATAATAATGATTTCTTTATTTTTTAATAATGAATGACAATAATAATAATAATAATAATCCAAAGTTCATCGATAACTTTTTTGTCAAGAATCTTTAGAATTTGGTACAAATACTAAGATTTGTAGAAAATGGTTTTCTCTTGTGTATTAGGAAAAAGTATCTTTTTACTATGATATCTTCTGTTGCTATTTTGATTATTATTATTATTATTTCCAAATATATCATCTAATACTACAATCCTTATTTATTAATTAATTTTTTAATCTTGGTTAATACTATCCCATTGGTCACCAAATTGTGTGTGCTGTTTACGGAATGCTGCTTCTGCTAAGTGACTTACACGTGTTCTAGTACTTAGCTGCCAAAAATTTGACGCTAGCCAAATGCTTCTCACTAGCCAGCAACTGAACTGCTTTAACAGAAGCTTTTTTAAAATTTATTTAGCAGCTAGTTATGTTTATGTGTGATATTTTCCACCATTTTTTTTGTATCCCATTTATTTTTTTCTTCATATTTCAATATATATTTTAATTCCATGATTATATTTGTAAGAAATAATTCACTTATATTATAAATTCTTCATTATTGACTTTATTACTTGTGTTTAGAATGAAAATGCTAATATGCATAAAAAGATACTTCGAAGAGCAATTCTTTTTCTAATACTATTATTGAAGATACTTCGAAGAGCAATTCTTTTTCTAATACTATTATTGAATGCGAGCTAAAGGAAATTTAGCTGTTGCTTCTAACAAGGTGACCAGATAGACTACTCTTGTTGACCTGGAGTAAAGTTTAAGTAGGCGAGTGTTATTGGTTTGAGGTTAACTTTCGACAAGTTGGATCCTCAGCCAAGAAGTTTCAATGACTGGCTTTCTTTATCATTTCCTTTCACTTGTCATTGAATACTCTTAGTAACATAGTAAGTACACCAAGTGTTATTTTGACTGTACTCTGTATGTGAACATATCTTAATGGAAAGAATATTAGGAAAATAAAAAAGCTTGAAAGCTGAGAAACTAAACATTTATTTATAATTTAGTTACAAGATGCTTCTCTCAGTGTTGTGTTGGCACTGCGTCGCTTACGACGTCGAAGGTTCCAGTTGATCCGATCAACGGAACAGCCTGCTCGTGAAATTAACTTGCAAGTAGCTGAGCATGTTAATTTCACATGTACCCTTAACATAGTTCTCGGGGATATTCAGCGTGACAGTGTGACAAGGCTGACCCTTTGAATTACAGGCACAACAGAAACAGAAAGTAAGAGTGAGAGAAAGTTGTGGTGGAAGAGTACAGCAGGGTTTGTCACCATCTCCTGCCGGAGCCTCGTGGAGCTTTAGGTGTTTTCGCTCAATAAACACTCACAACACCCGGTCTGGGAATCGAAACCGCGATCCTATGACCGCGAGTCCGCTGCCCTAACCACTGGGCCATTGTGCCTCCACGTTTCTCTCAGTAACATTGCAGAAAAGAAGTTTCTTGGTGGAGTGGGGTTATTTTCTGTTAGTCACTCTTTGTTCTAATCAAAGGAAAAGTAAAAGGTAACCAATCAAAAGCTTTATACTGGATCTATGGGTTCAATAGACCGATGGTCTTGAGTTTGATTGCATAAGCCACAATATTTAATCATAAATGAGTCTTTAGTTTTTACATCAACAACATTAACCCTTTAGCATTCAGATTGCTCGTCAAATGTAACGTTTATTTATTCACATTATTTTGAATTAATCCTGTATTATCTTGTAACTTGGAAATTTTGATGATGTGACTGTTTATTTTTAAAATGCCATTGTAGGGTAGGTGTGAGAGGCCTGATATGGCCAGTTTAAATATTAAATGGTCAAGTAGCTGGGAAATTACTGTAACCACTGGACTGGGTGTCAGCCCCTTAGAAGCAGCATTCCTTTAGCTAAGTAAATCAGAGCTCATAAAATTAACTGCCCATAAAATGCCTGTGGTGAATATGAGCCACATCTTGAGTTAGTCCAGTAATAACCATTTCACCACCTTATTTATGCCAGTTAGCAAAATAAATCAAGTATTTTATAACTATACTAACAGTGGTTGTAAGGGTTAAGCCAATATGAATGGAATCATAATTTAGCAAGTATAGTCAAAATCAATACTCCCTTTAAGTGTAGTTTTCTGGTTCTAAGCATTGCTACTTGGTCAATTTTTGTCATTGTGATCATTTTGTCTGTGTTAGCTGTTTGGTCGTGAAGTTTAGGACATGAAACAAGTGATTTCAGCTGACATAATTTTGTTGGGAAAACTTGGCTGCTATTTTTGTTTAATGAAACTCTTGTGGAATATCCAACCTCCAAATAATTTCCATTGAGTTTTCAAGTTTTTTGAAAGATTTTTTAAAAAGTTGTAACAATATGAAAATTTTAATCGTTTATGACAAAATTTGATTCTGTTTAAAAATGAAAGTTTGAAAATTTAGTGTTAATATTGATGTTGTTATATCGTCAGAGAAAAATGAGTATTTAAAACTGTGGTTAAGCTTACTTCACTACAAAGCTGTTTGTTATTTTACCTCCTGCTTTACTTAAAAGATCGTATTGTGTTGGAATAACTTCCAGTGTAGTTCTATCTGCAGGAGTGAAAAACTTTATAAAATGTATATACTTTTTCTGTCTGGTTTCTTTTGTAGTTTGCCTTTTTATCCATTCCTCATCTCATTTTGGTATACTGTTTACTTTTGTTATAAACTTATATCTAGAACTTTCTGAATAATGTCCTATCCATTTAATTAAAAGCTGAAGTTTTTTGTCTTAGCAGTTTTTTTATGCTGTAGTCTCAAATATTTCCTGTTCCTTGGGGAAAAAAAAAACTGCATTAAAATAGCTTATAGCTGTTTTCTATATTGTGCTCTGTTTTCTCCAATCATTGCATATCATCCACATTTCTGGTTGTTTGCTTCATTATTATTTCTATCATCCTTTAGTGACTTGACTTAAATACCTTCCCATCCATTCCATTCATGTCTTCTCACTACTTCTGTTGTGACTTTTGCATAGAGAAGTTGATGTCACCTTCATCTCTGTTTAATCCTCTTAAAAAAAAAAAAAAAAACACTAGAGAGCAGCATAATTGTTATTTTAACTTTGAAGCGTTCATAAATTTCTGAAAAGTGTTTTTGATGGTTCTTCATTCTTTTAAAATAATGAAATGAAAGATTCATGCTAAATGTTCAAGCTTGGGTTAAACTGACATGTAAAGAGTCAAATTTGACTTGTTTTGTTTCAATATCTTTCTTTAGGTGACATCGTTAACTATGGCAACCTGATTTCCTTCAACTGGTAACTTAGGAGCTAACCCCACTACCTTTGCTAAACGGAACGAAAATCTTAGGCCTGTAAGTCAAGTCACACTTCTGTAGGTAGTCAGCAAACATGATTTCAAAGCATTAAAGAGACGTGTCTTCACTGCTGAAGAAGAACTAGTTTGTTTATAGCTAGCTGCTTAGCTTCTATCTGTGTGCTGACAATATCATTCTTATTTTGTCACTTAAATTTTAACACTTCCATTAACTTGATTCAAATGCTATAGAATTTACACATTTATATGCAAGCTACTAGAGTATCTCCACACCAAATGTTTGTTTATGTTTAGACTAAACTGAATACTGTTGAATGTTTATTGTATTGTTTGTAAATAGTTCATCAACTTGGCATATAGCTTATTTATAGATGCATCTCAAGTTTTCTTTGTGCATTTCTTTTGAAATATTAAGATACCTTAGTTCATTTGATTCTTGAGAAAGAAAAAAAAAGATCCATATATGGATGTGAACTTAACTTAGAGAGCTTAGGGCATTCAGTGGACTGATTGGCTGATATTCTTGCATGTTTCTTCTTCGTTGTATGAGTTATGTCTTGCACTGTTTCAAGTAAATATTTGTGAAATATAAGTGATATCCTATATCAACAGAGGGTACAGACAATAACCTTTTTTTAGTAGGTAAAATATTAAGTCATTTCTTGCTTTATATGGAGAGGTGGTGATGGGGGAGACTGTTTGCCCCTCCCCCCCTTTTTTTTTATAGATTTAAAAAAGACATCCGGATCATATAATCTGTAGGGTAACTTTTTTGTTGCATCTGATTTTTAACTTTTTCTTTTTATATGGTTTAGGGAGAAGGAGGGCATCCTATGATGCTTTTCAGAGCCTCAAACTCTGGTGGGGGGGGGGGGGGAATGATGCACTTATTCTCAGATCAGATATCTGGTCTGAATGTTTGCTATTGAGTGGATTCTGCCAAAGGTACCCAAGGGCCAGGTGGTGGAGTTTAACTGGGTTGTATATTAAATCTGCCATTCCAAAAGCAGAAATAGGCCCTCTGATAGGCTTCCACACAGTTTCCACTTACCAGATTTCACGAGGCTTTATTGAACCCAAAACTATGTCTGAAGACATGTAAACCTATGCAGTTGTGGGCATCTTCACTAAACAACCAAGCCTACACTGTTAACCTGATAGTTTTTTTTTTAACAGGTCTATAGAATAGATATTGTTCATCAAATACTTCTAAACAAAGATTCAAGTTTTCATAGAAACAGATACGGATACAGATTTATTTGTGTTATTTTGGATAAAAGCTTAGCATCTGACCATTCCCTCTTGTCATGGCTCATAAAGTAATAATAATATTGAACAGCTTTTTTTTGTCCATCTTCATATTCTGAGTTAAATTCTGCCAAGGTCAACTTTGCCTTTTATCCTTTTGGGATTGATGAAAAAAAAAAGACACCGGTGAAGCACTTGGGTCAATGTATTCAACTCACCTCCTTCCCCCAAATTGCTGGCCTTGTGCCAAAATTTGATACCAATATCGAACAGCTTTGTGATGAAGTGAACTTGATTACCATAATATGTAGTATTAAAGTCTGGGACTTACATTATGTGCTCCCAATTGAAAAAAAACCAACAAAAAACACTACAAAAAAGCAATAGTTTTTCTAGTGACATTCCCTGACTTGTCATTATGTTTGCATGAGTTGTTGATTTCAAATCTGGATCAACATAATTTTTCTGTCAACATATAACTGTCTTATTCCTTATACATACCCTATAATAATAGTTGTCCCATGGATTAACAAACTCCTTAAAAGTTTTCCCCTCTCACAGTTCTAATCCAGCATGGGATGGATCTACAAAGCCAGACATGTTTAATGGTGGCAGGATTACTGGTAACAACTGAATTTATGAAGTAAAAGTGGCAGGTATTTTATTTTTTCTACAGGAGCTTGTAAAATTCATGTAACTTGTCTAAAGGAAAATCAATACAATAGCTGTAACAGTTTTTGGACCTACTTCAGTCACTTTAGCTTCTTCAAATATTCCACTTGATTAATTTTAGTTAGAGATATTCTGGATTCTCATGGCATTGTTTCCACACGTTGATATTTTCAAATCTAAAAGTCTCTGAAAGGCATTAGACATAGAGGAATACATTTTTAAGGATTATTAGTATATAAATGTACCATCTTTGAGAAGAATGGGTTTAATCTTTCTTTTGAAGCATAAGATTATGTCTTGACATTACTTAGTAGTAATCCTGGTTCATATTTTTTGACAAGGACATGTCATTCAAAATACTTCTAATAACCTATAGACAATATTCCCTTAAAGTACTTTGCTACGTCAGATTTGTCTTTATATTACGCAATGAGATGGTTGTGCCGTATGGAGTTTTTTAGTCAGTGTTTGTTAACATTTGTGTTGTGGAAAACTGTTTCATTATTTAGGCATTCATGACTGTTCATCTATTAATATTAAAGTCTTTCCATTTCATATATATGTATGTATATATATATATATATAATATATACTGTCTACAGACAAGACTGTAAACATACATTAATTCAATACTCTAAGATATTATGAGAGAATGTAGCTCATTGGCAAGCAGTGTAAGTACAATATAACTGATGGATATTTTGTCAGCTTGCCCTATTGATTGTTAAAATGCATCATCAACAGTCTACTGGGTTATACTCCAATACCCATATTACTTTCAAACAGCTTTCTAGAAAAGTACTGATAATACAGTTCTACATGATTATTCCACATTTTCTACTGTAGCTATACGCGTAGTATACTTCTCATTCTAAGCAAAATATACTTTTCATCATAACCACTATATACTTTTCATTATAACCACTACATACTTTTCATTATAACCACTACATACTTTTCATCATAAAACAGTATACTTTCATTATAAACATAGTATCTTATTGTTTAAAGAAATATATTCTATACACTGAGGTTCAAAAGTACTTTACAAAATTCATCAGGCATAACTGGTTCACCTCACTTACTTGCATGGTTTTCTACTAGATTTATGGTCACCTGCATCTTGTTCACATAGTAACTGACAATCTGCACTATTTATTTTTGTAGTGATTAACTTTCTGTGTCTCTCTTGTGCATCATGTTAATATGTTAAACTTTTGCATACTGTCTCAGATGGACATTTCCTTTCATTCTGTGTTAAAAGTTGCACCAATATTACATTGATTATTCATATTTTCTATTATCTCATACAATCTGTAATAATGTGCCTTCCTTGTACAGCATGTAACAATTTGTGTTTATATTTGCATGATGTGTGACAGCATCTACTCTGTCACTTGTAGCAATAGTCACTTGTTTATATTTGTGTGTGTATATATATATATATATATATATATATATATATATATATATATATATATATATGTGTGTGTGTGTGTTCTGCAGTATGTGACAGCTGGTGTCATTCATGTACAGTATGTTTTTGTCCTTTACTGTATGGCAATCTTTCTTATATGATACATATTAACTTTGCATTTTCTGTTATCTAATCCAAAGCAAATGTTGTGGAATCACCTTACTCAGAGAATGTTCATCCCACTTTTTACTTTATATCAAAATGGGAAAAAAAGAAAAAGAAAAAAATGAAGAAATCTCACATGATATTAAAACTAGTTTTGTTCTTACCCAATGTGTGCACTATTTAAAAAAAAAAAAAAAAGAAAATTCAGTCTTTATAAATGGGCCTTATAATGTATATTTATGCTGATATTTTTTTTTATACATGAAACAGTCTAAAGGAAATGAGTTTCTGTTATATCTCTAATTTATCTATTAGCTATGAAGTAAAAAATAAAATGAAGATTAAAAGAAAAAAAAAATGTGTTTGAAAAGCTTTCAGGTGTGTTGGTTTTAAAATGTTTGCCTGTGGATGTCTGCATTTAAAATATTGAGTTGATAACATTAGTAACATTATCGTTCATATCCATTGTTAGATAGAAGATATAACTTAATACAGTTATTATTTACTGTGTTTAAAACACCGAGCACAAATTACTTATATATGTATATATGTGTGTATGTCCCACTGTGTAGTACCTTGGGTAAGTGTCTTCTGAAGCCTCGTGAATAGATTTGGTATATGGAAACTGAAAGAAGCACATCATGTGTGAATGTTTTACATTTGTGTTTCCTCAAAAGATCACTGAGCTGCATGCTGTGATGGTGTCATATCTCGTGTCAACTTATCTTCCGCTGGCTTTGTATTTTGAAAGCCAGTGAAATAATGAGGTCCTTCACTTGAAAAACAAAGTAATGATGGGTGACAGGAAAGCCATCCAACTATAAAACAATGCCTCAATAATGTATCTGTCTTACACGTGGTAGGATGGGAAAACAGGCATAAGAATGAATGAATCAAATATATATATATATATATATATATATATATGTCAGTAAATAGTGTGGTTGTGTTAACCGCACATGGAGAAATAATAGGAAAATGAAGAATAAGGCAGAATGCTAAACTGGAAGCATATTTTAATAAAGATTTCAAATTGGAAGCATATTTTAATAAAGATTTCTAACCGGCTTTCATTGTGAAGCAAATTTTCAAGAAGGAGAATGAAAATGTTTTTTACAAAGAAGTACAAAATGAAGAAAATAATATATAAAAAAATAAATATACCAATACATTATATTGTCTTTGAGCTTTTGAACTTCAATGGTAATCCATGTATATAATGGTTGGAAAAATAAGGATGCATGAGAATTAAGAGTTGTATTAGGTTTAAACAAAGGCTTAAAAGTTTGTGTTAAACAGGAAGTGTGTGTAAGGGGAGACAAATGTTTTTTGTTGGAGTTATGAACTCTTTTTAAACAGGAAGTTTATGTCTGTGACCTTATTTCTCTAGGAACAGAGACTAAAAACATTTATCTCCCCTTACACACACTTCCTGTTTTGACACCACACTTCCTGCTTAACACAAACTTTTAACCCTTTTTTTAAACCTAACACAACTCTCAATTCTCATGCATCCTTATTTTTCCAACCATTATATACATGAACTACCATTGAACTTCAAAAGCTCAAAGACAATATAATGTATTGGTATAGTTATTTTTTTTATATATTATTTTCTTCATTTTGTACTTCTTTGTAAAAAACATTTTCATTCTCCTTGAAAATTTGCTTCACAATGAAAGTCGGTTAGAAATCTTTATTAAAATATGCTTCCAATTTAGCATTCTGCCTTATTCTTCATTTTCCTATATATATATTTTATTCTTCATTTTTTTACTTGTTTCAGTCATTTGACTGTGGCCATGCTGGAGCACCGCCTTAAAGGGGTTTTAGTCAAAGAAATCGACCCCAGGACTTACTCTTTGTAAGCCTTATTCTGTTGCTCTCTTTTGCTGAACTGCTAAGTTACGGGGATGTAAGCACACTAATATCGGTTGTCAAGTGGTGGTGGCAGGGACAAACACACACATAGACATATGATGGGCTTCTTTCAGTTTCTGTGTACCAAATCCACTCACTACTATAGTCAGCCTGAGACTATAGTAGAAGACACTTGTCCAAGGTGCCACATGGTGGGACTGAACCCGGAACCATGTGGTTGGGAAACAAGCTTCTTACCACACAGCTATGCCATGGTTTGTCCAATTTAATCAGTCTTGTCTCTTCAGAACACCTTCATCTGTTGTTGATACACCACTCACAGCATTTTCAGTTTTGGGTAGGTTTTCAAGGATATTGTGCTGTTCTCATGACAAATCATCTGAAATTATCAGCTTATCATGGTAGATTTCAACCTTGCTCCACCCACCCTTAAGTCCACATGAGCTATATCCAGAGATTAGGGTTGCTTATGGAATGTAAGTTATCTTGTGCTTTGTCAAAAAGTCGATGATAATGATTGGTAGAAGTGCAGGTGTGTTTTCATGGTGTAGCACTCAGTTTTTTTTTTGTCTGCACATACCTCAGGCTTTGTTTGCACTGCTTCTCTCAAATGCCTCAAGACATCCAAGTTAACCCCTTTCTTTATTGATCATCCAGCCACACAAAACAACCTCTTGTTTAACTACATACCACCAAACAAAAGCCAGTCATAACCTTTACAGTTAAGCAATTCTGACATGTGTGTTTTTGGCCAGAGAGAGAAATATCTAACCCAATCTGACAGCTGCCCATTTGTTTTACCATCCAACCATGCACATATGGGTTTCATTACTTGTTGCAATGCATGCTTTTTCAGGAGGTTTTCATCGACATTTGAGCAGTCAGGTAGCTTTTGATAGACTATAACTGTTCTCCTCCTGTTCATTTGCCAGTTGACACGGCACAAATTCTACAGCGACATGCTATATCACCAATTTTTCTTTTAAAATTATGTGGTACAATCTTCTACAGATGCCCGTTTCTTTGGAAATTTCACTAACAATCAGGTGATGATTTTCCTGAATTCACAGCGCATCTTTTTGCTATGCGATTGTTGTTTGTTTCCATGGAATGTCATCTGGATTTGTGATTGTTTTCAGTGGATTTCTTAATACTGGTACCACTTATGACTTTACATTTGGATATATATATATGTATATAATTTCTCTACTGGAAAAATGCAGTCTCTATAGAGACATGGAAGATAAACTGAGGTTAGTAAATCAAACTAACTGGAGTTTTTTTTATACACTCATGGAAATTAGCTGGCATTAATAACCAGTACATGTAACTATGGTACCCACTTGGATTCTATATCCCTACCACCCATAATTTGGAAACACACACACACACATGTATGTATGTGTGTGTGTGTGTGTATGTATGTATGTATGTATGTAAAGGCCTCATTATAAGCTTGTTGCAACATTAGAAAAGTCTCCATTAATGCTTTTCTCAATCTCAAACAATTTCATATAAACCCAATGCTCTTAAAAAGGTCCTTTTAAAAAGTTCAGTTTCTTTATAGACAGTCCTTATATTGTATGCTTATAGTGCAATTTTTTTTTTTACATATTAAATATGAACATTCGTTTTTTCGTGAAGAAGATTAAGATCTAAGAAACTCTTTGTTAGTGTCATCTTGTGACCTTGCATCTCGATACTTCCAGTATCTCACTTTTAGATTTTATTGAGAATTTGTGTATGGCTAATACATTATTCTATTAAATGAGTCAATTTTGAAGTTTAAATTCTTCTAGGAGGAATCAGATTTTGAATGTAAGATGAGACATAGTAAAAAACTTCTGCATAAGCAGGGCTTCTGTTTTGTCTTAATGTTATTTCTGTTGCTGGATTGAGTGAGTGTTTGGTAGTACTCGTTTCTGATGAATTAGAGAATTGGTGATTGATCACCGAGAGAAAGAGTATGAACTGAACTTCAGTTTTTTGGTTGTATGTCTCTAGTAAATTTTGTAAATATTTGAGGTAAAAGATTGTTTTTAAAAAATGTAGTAGTAAAACTGCGTATTTATTTAGTGTGGTATTTAAAGAGAGGAATTTCTTTTTCAAAACCAAAACTAGTTTAGTATAACAAAATTTAGGAATTTTAAGTTGAAAGCTCATCCAAAATTGTTTACTAAGTAACTTAAAGAGTTTGTATTCAACAAAAATGCTTATTGGCATGTTAACCACCATAATGTAACTGGATAGGAGGTTATTAGAGCTGGGGCTGAGGAATGTCGTTGTTGAAGTAACTGAAGCTGAAGAAAATGTTAGCTGTTGGTGGCACCGATTTTTTAAAATGTCAACATTGGAATGGGGGAAACTGGTAATGACTTTCTTTACTTAGGGTACTACATTACAAATCAATTAGGGAAGGGAAAGCAGATTGTTTGACATGACATTCATACCTTTGTCGAAGACATTAGCCATTTAAGTTTTACAATTACAAAGCTGCATCTAAGTATTGAAATCTGGCTGCACATTAGGAGCTTACCTCTTATTTAATCCTTTAGCATTTAACACAGCCTTACCAGGCCCAAATATTCTACATGCTTTATGTTCAAACAGGGTAGATCTGGCCTCTCATACCTACCCTACAATGTCATTCTGAAAAATAAACAATTACATCATCAAATCTCAAAGCTACATGATAGTGCATGATTAATTTAAAACAATGTGAATAAATAAGAAATGCATTTGATAAAGTGATCTGAATGCAAAAGGGTTAAAGCATTTATAAGTGGCAAAGAAAACTGTTGTTTGACCTTTCATACCTCTCCATGTTTACAATTTGGTAGCAGTAAATTATATATCTTAATTGTTCCAGTAACTCATGATGAGTATTTTAACCCAAGGTTGTTAACATTTACTGGAGTAGCTGAAGTGATAAATAGTCTTTTGCTTTGAGTTTCAATATTTTATCCTCTATTGGTTATATTAACAAACGTTTATTCCTGAATTGTGTAAATTGTTCAGCTTGGAGGTTTGTCTTCTTGTTCTATAATGTTCTTTGTATTTGAAGTTCTGAATATATTGTAATGGGCAATTCACATTGTATGATATTGTGGCTGTTGATCCCATCGGTGTTCCATCGTTAATTGTTTTTATGGGATTGATTACCTCTCATTTGTTTGTAGCTTAGAAAATAAATACCACTGAAGTATTGGGCCTCAGTAAATTGACTATACTTCTTGCCTAGATTTCGGCATCGATCCAGTACCGGACACGGATTCTGGATTATTTTTCCTGTTTTTTTTACCTAATTTTTGAGAGCTGTCAGATTCATTTTTAGTATTCTCATTTGTGAGAGAGCAGTCGAGTTTATTTCAAATATTCTTATTCTAAAAAGCATCTCTGGCTAATCGTTAAGAGAACATTGGTATTGCTTTGGTGGAGGTTTGCGCTCTCTGAGTGCTCTTGTTGTTGTTGTTGTTGTTGTTGTTGTTGTTATCAGGTGGTGAGCTGGCAGAATCGTCAGCATGCCGGACACATTCCGAGTTCAAATTTCGCCAAGGTTGACTTCGCCTTTTATCTTTTCGGGCTTCATAAATTAAGTACCAGTGAAACACTGGGGTCAATGTAATCAACTAATCCCCTCCCCCAAAACTTCAGACCTTTTCTCTATAATAGAAAGGATTATTATTATTATTATTTCTATTTGACTTGCTCTGGTTAATTCTGTAAGCGTGGTCAACAACTTGTCAAGGGTCTCACTCCACAATATTTAAGACCCAAATATCAATTTCAAAATCTTCACGGTCTCCTATGAACCAATTTTCTGAGCACCTTAATAAAGTGGTTTTCTTAGCCTCACTGTCTCCAACAAAGTAACTTTCTGAGCCTCGCTATCCCCTATTATTATTATTATGATGATAAATGTGAAAATATTGGAGTGGTAGAAATAGAACACCAAATTGTCTTTCAGATACAACTACTAGTCGTGTACTGATGTTATTTCAATTGGCTACCCTCCTTTTGTATAAGGTTGTGACAATCAATGTGCTTCTGTAATTATAGATATTACTTGTGCTATTATGATGCACACAATATAATGTATTATCAATTTTTGTTTATATGGAATGTTATGCTACTCCTGTAACAACACAGACTTGTTGAAAGGAGCTTTATGTTCATTTCATCCATTTAAACAATGTTCATCTTAAGCCCCCCCCCCCCACTTAATTTTACTTTGTAATTATCTATCTTTGAAACTGAGAAAATGTTTGCATTTGCTGTTTCTTAAAGCGACATTATTTTTGCATCTATTCCTGTTTAGATGGATGAGAAAAGGAGATTGGAGGAGGCTTCACAGTTGATACCCCTAGGAGGCTGCAAAGGTTACAAAGAAAAACACCCCAGTCAAGCACCTGCAGTCCGTCTCTGCAACACTTCTGAGGAAGAACTAGATAAGGAAACTGTCCGCATTCTCCTGGCTCGTCAAAAGCTGAAAGCAAAAAATGAGAAATGTAATAAACCAGGTTTGTAATCAGATATGGACTTTGATAATCTGTGTAAAATTTGTCTCCAATGGGAATTTATCGAGCTGTTCCTCACACTAAACACTGTCTAGGCCTTGTGAGTGTGCTCTGTTCCTTAACCCTAACCAAAGACAAGCCATGTTGCCTATCAGAGGTTGGTCTCACTGGTTAGTTAAGAAAGACTCTCTCTCAGGTTCACTCTGCATATCCCATGCGTTATATTTAATCTTATTTCACTTCAGCTGCTATATTGTAATTGTTGAGTATCATGGTATTCCTATCGTTCATTTATTTTTATAACTAAATACATCAAAATCATTTAAAGAAAATGGTAGAGATATTTTGATATTCATGTATGTTTGTCACTTCAGCAATTAATAAACAACTATTCACTTTTTTTTCCCTCCCTTCTTTCAAGCTTATTATTTGGTAGTTTGTTAAATAATATGCTTAACTAAAGAAAGAAACAATAGAGAACCCAACAATATCCATTTTAAACATGATTCCTGACCAGAAAATATAGAATAGAGATGATTGTTGGCAAAAAGTAATTTTCAAAAATGAAATCTTGTATCTTAGTTGGGTCATTTTAACAAAAAGAAACAAATACACTGGATTCTATTTGATTTCTTTTTATCATCATTTTTTATTATTAATGTGGCAGGCTGGTAGAATCGTTAGCACACCAGGAAAAATGCTTAGTGGCATTTTATCCATCTGTATATTCAGAGTTCAAATTCCACTGAGGTTGACTTTGCCTTTCATCCTTTTGGGGTTGATGAAAAAGTACCAGTTGTGTACTGGGGTCAATGTGATTGACTAGCACCCTTCCCCAAAATTCCAGGCTTTATGGCACTGGTAGAATCATTAGCACATTGGGGAAAATGCTTAGTGGTTTTTCTTTCAGTGTCCTTAAAATTGCTGGCCTTGTGCCAAAATTTCTAGGAATTATTATTGGTAAATAATTAATCAATTAATTGTTTGATTAATTGTTTGATCCTCATCAATAACATGACCTCATTACTCCAGGTTTGTCTCATCTCCAACATAAATGGCAGTGAAAGAACTGTGACAAATGGGCTGATTGATTGATTAATCAAGCAGTTGATTAGTCTACTGGTTGACTAAGTTGACTAATAATAAAAACAAATGAAATATAACCAGTGTGTGTACTTGTGTGTTTATTGACAAAATGATTCGCTAAACAGCTGTTTCAACACAGGATTTTTCAACACATCAAGAATTTTGCGAAATGAATATAAAAACAAAAATATTAAATCTTGGATCTTGGATTTAAAAAAAAAACTTAACCTTTGTCTTGAATTAATAATTACATTATCTTGTAGCTTTGGGATTTTGACAATGTGATTGCTTATCTTTAGAAGGTTGATGTAGGATTGGTGTGAGAGGCTGGATCTGGTTGGTTTGAATGTATAACAGTTAGAATATTTGAGCTAGATATGGCCAGTTTAACCCTTAAGCATTTAGATTACTCTGTCTAATGTAATGCTTGTTTATTTACATTGTTTTGAATTAATCATGAATTATCTTATAGCTTTGAGATTTTAATATGATTGTTTATTTTTAGAATGACATTGTAGGGTAGGTGTGAGATGCTGGATCTGACCAGTTTGAACATAAGAGGCAGAACATTTTGGCTGAATATGGCCGGTTTAAATACTAAAGAGTTAAAGAGAAAGGAAAGATAAAAATCAGACTTTTCTTTTCATTTTTGATTTGTAAATTTAGACAACTTTAGTTGATCTTGTCTGGTATTTTTCTTTTCCTTTCTATTTTTTTATTTTATTTCTATGCCTAGGTTGCCGGTATGGCTGTATCTGTCACTTGTGTTGGATTTCAGAGAATAATGAAGAATTAACTAAGCCTTGTGCAATTTCTACTAAGGCCTGTGATAAAGAATATTGCCGTTTAGGTTGCATCTGTGATAACAATGAAAATACGAAGTTGAAAGTAGACTGTGCTAAACCTTGTTGTGAGTTGACCTGTTGCTGTGATTCCCCCACTAAGAACTTGCCAACCGAGTCCAATAAATCAAGCCCCCCTAAAAATTTAGATTGCAACAAGACCGATACTGCCAAGAGTCCATTGACATCACCTGTATCTAACGAGTGTGTCGATGAAAATTCTTGTTCTTCTGTGCAAGACAAAGACAAGCTAACTTCTGCTGACGATACACCGTCGAACAAAGAGGATACCAATTCCAACAAAAGCAAACTTCCCAAGAAGGACAAATATGCTTCGCTTCCCAGACGGCAAATGACTCATCGAACAGCCAAGAATTTAGATGCTATCAGCAGAAAAGCAATGATGTTTTATGAAACAAGTGAAATGTATCATTTGAAAAAAAAGAGGAATGTTAGTATCTTCCTGAATTTCTTTCCATCTATTCTTTCAATTTCCTCTGTTGGAATTTGAAACACTTAAAGGGTTGTTATTAAGTTTACTAGGGTTGAGCTAAGCAATTCATTTGTAACTATTTCACTTTGTATCACTATTTCTTTCACATCATTCCTTTTAGAAATCTGAAAAATTTGTGTCACCGTCTTTATCATCATTGTTTTAACATCCACTCATCCATGTTTGTATGGGTAGGACAATTACCAAATCATATCCTATAACATTTATCAATGTGCTAATATTGACAAATTGTTTAGCCTTTTAGCTTGGGTCATTCACTCCTTAGAGTTTGCTGTTTTTAAAAAAACATAATTGCTAATTGAAATATGATGTTATTTAAATGCTATATTGAGTGACAATACATTTGGTCTCTTTTTCTCATATTTATATCATATGACATCATTATAATAGATCAACATTATTCATAATTTAGCTTTCAAATCAGAGGGGTTTGAGCCCTGTGGTCTTTTAAAATTACTTAATGTTACTTCAGTAAGGAAATCTTGGCACTTTTATAAACATAAACTGTATTTGAACTCCCATATTTATCATCATCATCATTTGATGTCCATGTTCCAAGCTGGCATGGGTTGGATAGTTTGCCAAGGATCCAGTGAGCTAAGGACTGCATCATACTCCAGTGTCTGCTTTGGAATGGTTTCTACGGTTGGATGTCCTTCCTTGTGCCAATCACTTTACAGAGTGGACTGCGGGCTCTTTCCATGCCACTATTGAGGTCATTATGCAGCTCACAAGTCAACAAACCCAGAAAGGGAGTATGTTGCCTCACTTTATGGTAGATGGGGGTTAAAAGTGTGAAGGAAGAGGGTTAGAATAGAGCAGGTTCTTGCTGTAGAGGAGCTACATGGCTACTCACATTTAGGAAAGTGAGTGAGAATGAATTAGAAGTATCTCCAAAGAGGTAGACAGTAGTGATGAGATGTCCCGTTGGCGGGTAGAGGGAAATGGAGGTTTGAAAGAGTGTGTGGTGGGGAAGAGGAGATAGGCAACATCTGTAAAGATTGAGGGGACGGGGTGCATGAGTTGGAGAGGTTACAGGGATACTAGGAAAATGGTAGGAATGGTAGCTTGACAGTGGCGAGAAGAGAAAAGAGAGCTATATATTGTGTTTGTGTAGGCTGCTGGTGCAGACTAGAGAGTGCCAAGATTAGATAGACGAAGTACCTGACATGTCAATTTTTCAGTTATGTTGTGGCTGTTCAACTTAAATGGACCATTTAAAAATATGTTAAACTTAAATCATTGAGTAGAAACAAATGGCTAGTAGAAAAAGCACCAAACTTTGGTTTCATTTGCTGCTCTGCATATTAATTCTTCTTTCCTAACAAAACAGCTATTTCCTTGAACAGCGACAGGTATGTTAAGTAATAAACTAGGTTTTCAACTGTGTTCTCATATACAATTAGAATGTATTTTAATTTTCCTAATTCACTTGGCAAAGACATGTACATTACATTATATCTCTCTTTCAACTAGAAACCATGGGGTTCTTACCTACATAAAAAATAATTAACTTTGCCAGAATGATTTTCCTTTCCTTACTTGGCTTATTTTTATCAAGTTATATTGAATATGACATTATTATTCAATATATTTGTAAATAATATCATTCAGTTTACTGCATAATAAACATAATGTCATTATTTAATTGGTGGACCAAGCATTTCTTGGTAACCCTAATACATGGCTTCCATTCCTCTCTGTCTTTCAGGATGGCACATTTAAGCTCTTGAATAGTGCATCCTATGTCTTTTAGTATTCTCTACCCTGTTTACCACGACAAGGTTTCCACAGAAAAATATTACCAAGCACTAACAAATAAATCTTAGTCGGTGTTTTTGTACTGTCTCCGTGATAGTCACGTGTTTAGGGTAAATATAAATAAAATGAAATATATTAATTACTGTCTCCATGATAGTCACGTGTTTAGGGTAAATATAAATAAAATGAAATATATTAAATACTGTCTCCGTGATAGTCACGTGTTTAGGGTAAATATAAATAAAATGAAATATATTGAATACTGTCTCCGTGATAGTCACGTGTTTATGGTAAATATAAATAAAATGAAATATATTAAATACTGTCTCCGTGATAGTCACGTGTTTAGGGTAAATATAAATAAAATGAAATATATTGAATACTGTCTCGTCACATATTGAATGTATAAAAATTGATTTTAAAAGAATATTTACCCTTCACATTAATTAATTACATAATATTTAATGACCAGAGGTAGAGAAAGAAGGCAATAGGAGTTATTTTTGCCATTCACAAATATATTCGCTGTGTTAAGTGAAATGGCAATGACAAACATCAAACCGAGATCATGCAATCAATTTGTGAGGAACTCACCACCTTTGTTTAGTGAATAAAGCATTATTAGATATCTTGAATAAAACGAGTGTTAATATATTGGATAAAGCATCAGATATGGTATTGGATATGATATGAAATATAGTATTACTAAACATGTTGCATAGAGAATCATAAAAATATATTGGATATCTCAACTCTAAATAATATATAAAATAAAGTATTATATCACCATAAACATTTAGAATTCTCATTCAACTTTAAATCTGCTGAATTTAGAAGTCTTTTATCATTGGTATTTATCTTGGCTCTTTACATTTTTGAATCTATCTACAATGTACATTGTACGTTGTCTTTCTCCAGTCTTCTGTGGCATGTTATCTTCTTTTTTAAATGCATGAAATGTGTCAATTCGTCTGCATGAATTAGTATGCTAGCATGGTATTTTGAGAGTTAGGAGTTATATTCATTAGGCATTAGGACTGTTTTACACACACACACACACACACACATATATATATAGTCACACAAAGCAGTGTTGAATAAAATACATGCTTGTACAATGATATTTATTTACCTCATTTGTGTACATTCAAAAGTGGGAAGAAACCTCGTGTCCCATAAATAGCTACGAGACAAATTTCTCCTCTTAGAAAACATGTCTGTACATACATTAAGGTTGTCTATGAGGAGAAATTCCATTTAAGACTAGAGACTTTTCTCGGTGAAAGGTCTTCCTACATTGGAATGTACATGAATGTATAAGATATCACTATTTGTGCACGCGCGCACACACACACTTTATTTGTGGCTTAAGGCTACCATTGTTTTTATGGTAAGGAAGCCCTTAACAATTATCGTACCTATTACATTGAACATCAGTGTTTGTCTTGATTTCTGATTAAAGCACCAAGACTTGATAAGTGTTAAAGGCTTTCATAACATGAAACCAATGGTAGCCTGAATCAACAAACCTTTATCCACCAATGCTGTGTTGAGCACTCATTCTTATTGTTCAATATGTATAGTGTGTGTTTGTGTATGTATATAAAGCACAGTAATCTCAATCATGTAGCATCTTCTACTCAAATCTTTTAAGTACTTGTTCTTAACTACCATGTAAATAGCTTGTGATTCAACTTTGAGTAAAATAAAAGTGACAACCGTAATTTGTGTTGCATTACAAACATGTTTTTACTTTTCTTGTGAATAACAGTTTACACTTTTAAACAGCAGTAAAACAATTTGTGTGCTGGTTTACTCTTAAGAGATCCAATAAGTCAGCAACTAGCTGTACTCATGCACATTATTGTGCTAAAGTTTGAAGTGGCTGATGACACCTCCAAAAGGTTGGAACAGCTAGCGTGCCGACAATATCTTACTTGGATTGTTAAAATTGTAGCTTACTGTGCCTTATGTATATGTGTGCTAATGTATTGATTGACAAATAGTTTATACAGTTTTCAGAAAGTTCTTAAAGTTCTTTTCCCTCATCTCAAACTTCTTTTTTCTTTCTTTTTTTCTTTTCTTTTTTTTTATGCTTTTGTTTTCTGAAACCAGCAATCTTCATTGCGCTCGCATGTTGCTGGATCCAGGAGAAAGTTTTCTTGTAAGAGCACAAAGTCAGTGCAAGGCAAGGTAATGGAATGGTTAATTTACATAGATACACTAGCTGTGTTTACTGAGGGGTAACAACACAAACATTTTTTTCTTTTTTTTTTTTTGCCACCTACCTATCATATAAAGAAAAATTAGTTTAAAATACTGTCATAGCAAATCACATAGTTTACAACATACATAACATCCAATGTTTAAACAGTTTTGTATACCAGAACAACATAATGACCTTCAGATAATTAAGAGTTACAAAATTACAAGAACAATTTTACTTAATCACTAATATAAAGATGTAATTTGATTTCAAAATAAATAATCTTAAGCCCATAATACCATCTTGTTCTCAAAATGAATTTCAACAGCCTGAGTTAAAGCAGCTTAGTTTCTCTAAGCTAGTGATTCTCAATCATCAGTGTCCTTATGGCCCTTGGGGGTCCATATAAGATTTTGTTGTTAAAATTTAAGTGCACCTTGTAAAGAGCATGCACTAGGCTCAGTGGATTAGGATGCTTAAATTCAGCTTAAGACTATGTATATATCACTCAGTAAGACACTTGGTGATGATTGAACAGCAAACCAATTGAAATCTAGTTTAGATATAAATATTGTAATAAGATTTTTGGGTGAGAGTTTTATGAAATCCACATAGATTAATTTACTGTAGGTTGATACAAATGAAATAATTCATACATCTGCTTGTGTGTGTGTGTGTAATTTTAAGAGTTTGCATATATGTATGAATATGGATGTTATAATATTTGGATGCCAGTTTTACAAACAAAATGAAGGACACTGAATATGTCAAGTAAAGATTATTATCACCAACTCCTACATTTTCTATTTCATGAGATTTTTGTGTCAAAGAGACTTTAAAAAAAATGCTTTAACATCCAGCTGGGTTCATTGTTTATAGGAAGAGCATTGTGTGTGTGTGTGTGTGTATATGAACTAGTCAGTGTTGTGTTAGCTTGCATCCTGATATACAGTATATATAAATCCCACTTAGTGCCCTGATAAAGGTAATAGAAGACAAAATCAAACTTCTGTGGTGTATCCACCCTTGAATCAGTGTATGACAAGAAAGCTCTCAGTGTAAAGGTGCTTGCTTTTATTTGTATCACTTATGTATGTTTGTATGCACATATTACTACTCTGCTGTCTGGGGTAGGGGTATGGTTCTCCCCAGCTATATATTTTTTCTTCAGTGTGTATGGACGTGGGTAGTAGTTATCTTTATATATCTCTTCAGAGTGTATGATAATGGGTGAATCTCCCTGTTTCTATATCTTTATTCAGGGCATATGCTTGCATGTAAACAAGGAATAACAAATAATATCATTAATTTCATGAAGCATTATTTTTCATCGTTTGACAATTCTATATTGGTAACTTTTCCACTTCTTGCTTCAGGCTTCTGGCAGTGAGAAGGAGAATTCCAAATCTTCAACACCATTTAAACGGTATACCAATTATTTATCCTCCCAACTGCAAATACTTGTCACTTGTTCTGATAACCTTTCTACAGTAACGAAGCTACTGACGATGTTGTACTGCAATGTCAGTTAATTTGCTGATTAATATATTTCAATGGTGGTTTTTTGTTGCAACTGTCTTGAGTTGCTTCAGAATTCACTTTGGCTTTTTTTTTAATATGCATCAATTAACTCTGTTGTTGAAGGGTTTCTGAAATTGATTTGGTTTCTAATCTACCCTTAATGGGAGAAACATGATGACACTTAGCGCTAGAGGAAGCCTCTTCCGGTGTAAGATGGTGAGGCAGAGCCTTTTACATATAGACTTAGAAACATTGAAAGGTTCTGTATATAAGACATTCCTGTTCTTATAAGATGGCCAGCTTGCTGATTTTGAATCAACATAGATTGTTCAGAAGTTTTTCGCCCATGGCCAGCTTCTTTTGTAGCTATACTTTTCAAAAACATGTACCTATTTTAAAAATAAATGCTAAAAAGTTTGTTGAAGTAGATTTAACTACTTCATTTATCAGATCAAGTGACTACATAGAATCACTCTTGTTAACTTGAACCTCTTATCCTTAGAAACTCACAATGAAATTTGTTTTCTTAACCAGTTTTGCTTTCAAAATACCTAGACTTGAATCTAATGGTCTTATTTTGATGAGCATTGTGATGAATAGAGCAAAACAAGACTGTCTTTGCTTACTTTAATTATTCAATAGATCACAGACATTGCAGAAATGCCTTCCATTCTCATCTGCAGAGAATAAATCTATAGCCTGAGATGGCTGGATTAAAAGAATTAGGAAGCAATATTTATCAAATGGTGTTGTCACTATTCTATGTTGCTGTTCATAAAAAATAAATGTAGTCGACTATTATCAGAAATGACTTAAATTTTCCTTTCCACTGACTTTTATGTTTTGAGGGTAGGGGACAAGTGTAGTGACTCAATGTCCAGGTTTTTTAGTTTTTTTTTTTTTTTGTTTTTTTTTTTGGTCACTGTTCCCTTTCCCCCTCCAACATACAACTGGTACGCTATCCCAGTTGGATGTACAGTGAACTCTGACAAGACTTAAACTCATCACCATCATCATCATTGACATATCATTGTGACCATCACCATTTCATTTATTGTTTGTTTTTCCATGCTTACATGGCTTAGATAGGTTTGCCTGGTCACAACTGCCATCATAGCAACACTTCTGAGCTATGGTGACATTTTGTGAGTGAGCCAGTGCTTGTGTAACTGACAACCTTCCACAAACACCAACCACAGAATGTGAAGACTTCACACCATAAAATAGTAAGTTCAGAATTATAATACCACTCAGCTACCTTTTTTTTCTCGTTTTAAACTTCATTTTCTGTTAACAATGTGTGTTGGTTTTTTTTTTTTTATAATGTTTAGTGTCAGCTAAGAACAATGGTGAGTGTGTGATGGGATGTAAACTGTGCTATTCATAGCTTCTAGACAGTTCTCTAAGTGTCAGTGCCTGATGGGATGTAAGACTGTCACTGTTGTGGTTATTATGTGATGAGATATAAGCACTATGTCACAGATACCTACTGTACTGGTCTGCAGTGGTCAATATAGAATGGTATGGCTACTTTATTGTTGGTTATTTCTTAAAAATCTGTTGCACTCTAAACATACCTATATATATTTCTTTTTCTGTTTGTTTATTTCTGTTCTTAGAACGTATTCTCTTCGAGGAAGCAGCAGCAGACATCTGAGTACTGAAAATAGTGAGAGATCAAGTGAGCACTCTGGCCACACATCAGATCCTTATGCATACCCAGGCCAGAGTATAGAAAACTGTGTTGTTGAAATTGACCAAGTTAATGGTAATAAGCACTGTAAGCAGTTTGGTGTTGTGACAAGAAAAATGGTACCCAAGGAAGATACAGAAAATTATGTACGTCATCTGTTCACTTCTTCTTTCATGTCTCTAAGTTCAGTAAAATAACATCCAACTAAAATACCTCAATGTGGTTGCTTGACGATCACCAAAGAGGATTTAAACTGGCCATGTCCAGCTTCAATATTCTATTTGTTTTGTGTTCAAACCAACCAGACCTGGCTTCTCACAGCAATGTCATTTTAAAAAACTAAACGATCATATCATTGAAATCTCAAAACTATGAGATGATACATGGATTCAAAACAATGTGAATAAATAAGCATTTCATTTGATTGAGAAATCTGAATGCTAGAGGGTCAAACAGCAGAGGACTCGGAATGAAGCCCAGTATATACTACTTGCAGACATCACCTCTTCATTGGTTACACATATCTCACAAGACATTTATGTATCTGTAGTTTACTTAGCAGCCACCAGACTCTGGAATGAGGATCTGTCAAACGGTTAAAAATACTATGTAGAGTGGTTTACTCTTAGCTAAATATCTCTGCTTATTTAAAAAAGAGAGCATCACTGGTTCCCTATCCAAACATGAAGCACCTTACATTTAACAGGGTAATCTGAATACTAAAGGGTTAATCACTTGAGATGCTAACTATGATTCTAAAGGTACTTGACATAACTGAGGTGGATCCTCTATTTAACAAAAAAGCTAATACAGTGTTTATATGGTAATGAGAAATGCTTCTAATCAGGTTGATATTCTGCCCAATTTTCTTAGAGAATTAACTATATTCAGATCAATGACAACCACTAGAATTTTATGTATTAAAAAATTTATTATTTTTTATGGTTTTAGAATGTTGGGAATAAAGAATTACAGCAAAATGCTAAGGAAACAAGCATAGCGAAAAGATTACGTATGACCAGTAGAAAGCCCGTTTATCACAAAAGTTGGTCTCTCAGATCAAAACAAGTAAAACTGCTAGACGCACGTACCCAGTCAATGAGACGGAGTAATCAAGAAATGAAGGAAGGAGCATACATTACTCAGTCTGGCTGGCTGCTAAGGTCAAAAGAGAGATTAGCAAAGACAGTGAAGAAAGAACCAGTCCAGGAATTACCTGTTAGAAGGTGCCATACTCGATTGTCTGAAGCAGGAAATGAGGTAATTCAATTTTTATGTTTGTCACATCTTACACATTTTAATTTAGTAGTAATAGTAGTAGTAGTAGTAGTATATCTATTTTGTAGTTTTATATCAATATGTTCATTATTTTGTACTTTGCTTTCTCCATGCTGGCGTGAACCAGGTGAGAATACCTAAGTCAGTATGGCCAGTGCTCTGTTCTTTTTCTCTTTCTTTCACTGGCTTTTGTGTAGGCGCCTAGCCTAGTGGTTAAGGTGTTGCAGTCTTGATCGCCTGAATTGTGGCTTGGTTCCTCGACTGGGCAGCGTTATTTTGTCCTTGAGCAAAATACTTCATTTCATGTTGTTCTAGTGCTGTGTGGGAACCGGCATGCTAAAGAATAGACCCAGTGTTTCTTTTGTGTGTCTTGAAAGGTGACTGAAAGAGGTTGAGGTAAGATTTGCGCTCTGACCTCATAACACCCTCACCAGCAACAACCTACCCAAAAGAGACCCGTGGGTCGTCACCTAAGTGGTGCAAAGGTGCCATCTGCTGGGAGTAGTAGGGAATTACCAACAAATGCTGGATGCAGTGACATGCTGTGACAACACATACCACCATACTACTACTGCTACTAATGGTCTCCACATGTCACAAAACTAGGACATTATTTTATCATCATTGTTTAACATCCGCTCTCCATGCTGGCATGGGTTGGATGGTTTGACATGAAGCTGGCGAGCAGGGAGCTGTCCAGACTCCAACAATCTGTTATGGCATTGTTTCTGAGGTTGGGTACCCTTCCTAATACCAACCACTTGAGTGTGCTGGGTGCTTTTTAAGTGACATTGGCACTTGAATGGACAAGCCTGTATGTGAGGAAGAGAGAGATTTTACTTAGCTTGACATGCCTTATCAAGTACAGTAAATTGCCATGAGACACAAACAAGGTCGCTGCTTTTACGCTCAGTGATTGATTGTTTGAAGACACCTGGAAACATAGAAACACACATAGACATACAAGTACCCACAACAGGCATGAGGCATTTTGGTATAGGTGTTTTGGTGCCACTGATTTGACACTGACATATTTAGCATCAAAAGCTTTATTTCCAGGACATTTTGGCACTGTAGCAAACTCTACTCCCAACTCCTGCTTCTTTGGCAATACCCTACTATCTATATTATGGCCTGCATACCTTGATAGTTTACTCTGGCACTTGCTCTCAACTATCTCTTTCTTCTTTTATTCTTCCATCCCATTTATATTCTGATCCCTGTTCCTTTGTGTACGCCCTAACACTTCAACACCATCTCTATCTTGCACTCTTGCTGTCTTTATCTCTCTCTCTCTCCTCCCACCTTTCTCTCTCACTATTCCCTCTCGCTGGGTAACCATCTCATTCTTGATTCCTCTCTCCGGCCAGGTAACCATGTACCTCCTCTACAGCAAGACACCTGATTCTGCCTCTCTGTCACGCTCTAACCTTTCATCATCTGGCTCAAGATCACTTCCTCCAATGCCCTCTCCTCTTTCAATGGATCTTTGGTAACCCTGCCAGTGCTGGTGCCCCGTAAAAAGCATCCAGTCCACACTGTAAAGTGGTTGGCATTTGGAAGGGCATCCAGGTATAACTGAGCTTGTGTGTGCTGGTGCCATGTAAAAAGCACTCAGTCCACACTGTTGGGTGGTTGGTGATAAGAAAGGCATCCAGCCATAAAAACCATCCCAAAACAGACTCAGAAGTCTGGTGCAGGCTCCTGCCAGGCCAGCTCCTGTCAAACCGTCCGACCCATGCCAGCATGGAAGGCAGACGTTAAACGATGATGATGATGTGTGTGTCTTTGTGTCTGTGTTTGTCTCCCACCACTGCTTGACAACTGGTGTTGGTTTTTGTTCTGCATCAGATCACTACCCCTGGCTGGAGAATCCATAATTTTTCCACCTTTTTAATGACTGATTCCTCGCCACATAGATGGGATCTTTCAGTTCTGTTTTCTCTCACTGTTATCAGCTAACCATTGTTAAGGTTGTGTTTGCACACATTTTGACGTCTTAAATAAGGAAATAACCTTGTTTAATTTAGTCCTAGTTACACAGTATTAAAAAAAACTATATATTCATGTTCTTTTAATCATCAGCTTGTTCAATCTGGGGTTGATAGTAGATACAGTAAGTTAGGGCATTGAAATTATGACAGTATTGATGCATGTATTTTTATATAGGAAAGGGACAGATAGCATAAAGGTCAGACACCTTAGAGATCAGGAGTGTCTGTAGTAGATTAAATCTTCAGAGAGGAATAATGTTATATCAGTAACGATATATGATGTGTGTGTGTAATAATATATCACAGTACCAAATATAGCTGTATGACAATAAGCAATGTAACAAGAGTTGGTTATCTTATAACCGTTCAGGCATTAACAATCCAATACTCCAGTGTAGAATTAATAATGAGACTAACGTCCTCAGAGTTTGACCTCAACTGTCTCATCTCTTTATAAGACTCTTCCAGTTCATCGACAGTCACGTGCAGTGGGGGTGTCAGTTCACTCCACAACAAATAGTTTGATTGGTAAATAGTTTAGTGTTGATACATTCAGTATCAATACTAAACTTTTGATTATAGTATAATTTTGCAATATTTTAGTAGATATTTAATGAAGTGATCACATTTGGTGAAGATCTCTGATCTGACATTGTCTGCAGATTTCTAAAAGTTTATTAAGTATGAGTCTATTTTTTGTTACACATAGCCCACATTTTGTATTATTTCTCTATGGAATGTATATTTTGGAATCTCCCACTTGATTTTGAATGTGGATACTATGTTCTTGAAAGCACCAGATGTAATTTGATAGTTGTGTTGCATTCTTATTATATTATTTCTGAAGGAAAATGTAATCAAAGTGTTTATTCTTGATGTTTAGGTTTGGTTTAGTTTGTGGAGGTGTCTTCTTCTTAGATAAATCTTTGAGTGTTCCATGATTGTTTAAGGAAACATGTATTTGTATTTCGGGACATGTGCATTTAGCATTGGTTTATATATTTAGTTTATGTTGGTGGAACAGCTGTTACCCACTTAAATGTTATTACTAGTAGATGGATATTTGTATTGTTGGTTGATAGAGAAGTGCTTATTTTATTTAGGCTAGGAAATTTCTAGCAATGTTAGACTGGACATTTAAGGAGACAGAAGGTGTGAACCAGATAAGATCGTAATAATTTTTTACCATTGCATAGCAGAAGGTTAGCAACATATGTGATCTTACCTAAGTCCACTTTGTATCGTTGTAGCTGAGGGCTACATTATCATAGATATCTTATGATATTATTAATCAGGTTTTGGTAAATAATGGGTGGATGGTAGAAATCTATATTAACATGTTTTTTATTAGGTATGTTATATGGTTTGTATTCTATCTATGGTTATGTATATGAAACTATATTTTTATACTAATAGATATCATTTGATATGTTTCACTCAACTATGTTGTGAGAACTCTGATCAATGAGTTTGTGTAAATACCTATTATCTGATATATATATGTGTGTGTGTGTGCCATTGTCATGTTAAAAGTACTCAACACTCACTGTAAAGTTGGTGTTTGGAAAGGCATCCAGCCATAGAAACCAAACAGATCAGACTGGAAGCTGGTGCAGCTCCCTGGCTTGCTAGCTTTAGTCAAACTGTCTGATCCATGCCAGCATGAAAAACAAACATTAAAGGAGTTTGATGGTGGTGATGATGATATGTATGTAGGTGTATGGTGCAGGCATGGCTGTGTGGCTTAAGAAATTTGCTTTTGCAGCCACATAGTTATGAGTTCAATCTTGCTGTTTGGCATCTTTGTCTTCTTCTGTCATTGGTCAATGTCTTGTGAGTGGTAAATGGAGTGGTAAATGGAAACTCCGTGTGTGTGTGTGACTGGTTGCATTTTGCAATGTCTTTGTGTGAAACCGCTGAAACAAAGGAGTGCCATTACGTTGACATTCCCTGTCATCATGGTGTAGCTTTTAGCTTTTGCAGACAAGTACGATAAAAAAAAACAAAAAACCTCTTACTTGAAAACAGGTAAGGGCTAGTAGCAAGAAGGGCGTCTAGCTGTAAGATAATACCCTATAGTGGTAGCATGGAAGAAGGCATTAAACATATGAGTTAATGAATGGATGGCATCTAAAGGTGCTTGAAGAATACCTTCATTGAAATCTGCAGTTAGAAACAAATCTCAAATTATCCTAGTTTTAAGTTTTGTTTTAAATTTTATATATTTTGTAGAAAATAAAATCTGAATACAAGAGAACTATGAAAATTAGGTCCAGAAAAGCAAGTTCAGGTGTAAACTGTACTAATAAAGCAGTCAAGATGAGGATGAAGACAGAAATAAGAGAGTCCCCACAAACATATCACAAAATTTTACCCACACTTTACAAAAATAATCAATCATTAAATGATGCGATGTCAAATAAGTCCCAATCATCATCTCCAAACACATTCCAAAACTCTGGAATAGTAAATAATTCTGATTTGGTTTCTGCAGTTTCAGAATATGATGGAAACACTATCATTCCTAATTCTTCTAGCAATGTCTCCAACAATCATGTTCAGTTGGTTTCCATCCCCTTTCCAACGAAACATACAAACCAAAACCCTGCAGATATTTCTGAATGGAATTCTGATGTAGTTGCACTTCCTTTGTCAATTCCAAGCAACACCTCTTCAGTGTCCGATAACTGTACTATGGAGAATTCCACTTGCAATTTACCAAACTCTGTGAGAAACAACATTGTTGTTACTGCTGTCAATCAAAATAACACAGATGTGAATGACATGGTAGCAACTAATTCACAACTCCTTCCTCAGAATTTGTTAACTGCTGAAAGCAAACACGGGTCAGTTTTAATACCCTATGACACCTCACTTTCTAGCAGTGAAGCCATAGTTGCTGACCCATCTACTGACAGTCCTGATGACAAACAATGTGTCACTAGAACAAGTATAAGAGAAGATAGTCATTTGGCTGAGGCTGCAATGACAGCATCTAGCCAACAATATGAGAACTTGGATAATAAATTTTCAACAGAATTACATCAGCTGAAAATAGAAAAAGTTGATCCAAATTCAGAATCACAGTCATTGATAAAATACAAACATGTGAGTGTATATATTTTAATTTCATTTATGCATAAATTAACCCGAATTTGTTAGAACAGATGCTATATATACTCTGCATGGTTATTTTTATTTAGCATGATATAGTTTGTTGCTGACATCATGTGAGTTGAAGTATGCATGTAGTAAGAATTTAAAAGCTACTTTCTTAGTAACTTTTTCCTTTGAATCGATTACTGCAGAAATGAATTGTCGTGCAGGACATTAACAAAGAAGGAGAAAATTACCTTTGGTTTATTTTTATACACCTCTAAGACGTGTGACAAATTTTCATTAATTTGTATTGTGCATCATTATTGTATGTGCTTCTGTATATTTATGTATGCATGTGAGTTAGTGTGTGTATTTCGTTTTCTAGTTTCTTCAAAGTTGAATTCCAGTATTTATGGTATACCTGTCTATTGTGCATGAAGTTCAAATGATAATCCAATAATTTGCACAATTCTTTTATATTAAAATTTTGTTGTACAATTATGCAATAGATTTAGTTAAGAACCTTTTGTTAAATTGTTTTCCAAAAATTACATTAATATGATGATACATAAAAACGTTATAGTTGTTTTATGAAACCAGTCTAAATTCACAATTATTTTAGAATTTAATTGAAACACATAATGGTTGTATTTTGGTTCATATAGTAACAAAAGGGTTAAATGAATGCCAAAGTAGGCATGGTTGTGTGATTAAAATGTTTGTTCTGTAATGGTGTGTTGTTTAAGTTTCAAATACTTGCATGTGTTAGAAGAAATTTGTTGAGGTAGTTGTTCATACATGTACTCCCGTGTCAGGAGGATTTTTGAAGGATTTCCTGTAATTCAATATGTTTTGGTAAGGACTAGCATATTCTCAATATATCGAAATCTTTCCTTCTTTACTAAATCGATGTGGTTTGGATCCAGAGTTTTCGTGCTCTTTGATTACACTGAATGTGTGTTCATTCGTATGTTTAACATTCATTATTTATTTGAGGCTGGGATATTATTAGAAGGCCCTTACTCATTGTCCCATGCAATGAATCTGAAACCATGTGTTGGTGATGTAAACTTCTTGACCACACAACCGTGTGTGTATGTGTGTGTTCATACACACACATGTATATAAACACATATACTTACACACAAACACACACACACACACACACATATATATATATATATATATATATATATATATATATATATATATATATATATGTTCTACCTATTAGTTTAATTATTCTAAGTAAAATAGTTAAAAAGAAAGTAGCTGCCACTCCATTTATTAAATGTATGCTTTGTAATAGAGTTGCTATTCAGTTTTGAAGCCCCTCTTCCAGCAGTTCATACAAATTTTGATTTCACAAAACATACTTATTTTTCATACATGAATTTGTATCACTTTGTATCTCTTATTTGTGACTTGTAGAACTCCTTTATATACCTTGTAAATTTACAATGTTTTTGTTTCTTTTTAATAATCTTCAGATTGACAATCTAAGTTACAAGAATGATTCAGGAAACAGTTCAGCTACATCAGTGCCAAATGGCGTATATTTGGATGTTCATTGTTATGAAGACATAGTTGCTGATGATGAAGGATACCACAATGCTTGCAACTCTAGTGTAAGTCTCTGGAATAATCTTCCATGTAACATCTCCAAATTTCATTAAGTAAAAGAAGAAAAAAAATATATCTATGTGTCTGTGTTTGTCCCATACCACCACTTAACAACTGGTCTTGGTGATCCTACATCCCTGTTACTTAGCAGTTTGGCAAAAGAAAGTGATAGAACAAGTTCCAGGCTTTAAAAAACAAGCCCCGGGGTTGATTCATTCCACTAAAATTCTTCAAGGTGGTGCCCCAGCATGGCCACCGGTTAATGGCTGAAACAAAAGATGAAAAAAACTGGTTGTATGGTTGAGAAGCTTGCTTCCCAACAAGTCCAGTCACACTGTACAACACATTGTGCAAATGTCTTCTATTATAGCCCCAGGCCATCCAAAATTTTTATAGGTTGCTTTGGTAGGCACCAACAGGAAGAAGCTCATTGTGCATGCATGTGTGTGTGTGTGTGTACCCTTGTCTTGACATCATTTGATGGTTGCAAATGAGCATCACCATTATACAAACAATGTTGTTCATTTTTAGTTTTCCATGAAAAACATGTCTGACCATGGAGGAAATATTATCTTACTTGGAAATGAGACAGAATTGGTGACAAGAAAGGAAACAAAATGAAGAATATATGCCTTAACAACTCCATCCGACCCATGCAAACATGGAAAAATGAATGTTAAAATGATAATTATGATTATTTGTTATTTAATAATTAATAATAAGGATTACCATTAATAATTATGTAACTGTTCTCTTTAATTTTCCAGTCCACAAAAGACAAGAGAAACAGCAAAAGGTTCAGGAATGATATCCAGCGTTCACGTCATATGTCTCGGTTGGTGATATTTCCTCTTTTATGAAAAATTTTTTTGGTTTAAACCGAATTATTGCAACAACTCAATACCAGTAATACATAAAGGTTGTCAGACTTTTACATTAACTCGCAGTAGATTGGTTCATAGACATATGGTAAAAACATTGATGTGCTTATAAATATAGGCAAATCATCATCATCATCATTTAACGTCTGCTTTCCATGCTAGCATGGGTTGGACGATTTGACTGAGGACTGGCAAGCCAGAAGGTTGCACCAGGCTCCAATCTGATCTGGCAGAGTTTCTACAGCTGGATGCCCTTCCCAACGCCAACCACTCCGAGAGTGTAGTGGGTGCTTTTTACGTGCCACCGGCACGAGGGCCAGTCTGGCGATACTGGCAACGGCCACGCTCAAATGGTGTTTTTACATGTCACCTGCACGGGAGCCAGTCCAGCGGCACTGGCAACGACCTCGCTTGAGTGTTTTTTCACGTGCAACCGGCATAAGTGCCAGTAAGGCGATGCTGGTAACAATCACGTTTGAAAGGTGCTTTTTATATGCCACCAGTCAGCTGCTCTGGCAATGATCATGTTCGGATGGTGCTCTTAATGCTCCACTGGCACAGGTGCCAGTCATCGAATTTGTGAATTTGATTTGATTTTGGAATATATATTTAAGTGTGTATGTAGGTGCAGACATGGCTGTGTGGCCAGAAGCTTGCTTTCCAACCACATGGTTCTAGGTTCAGTCCTTCTGTGTGACATCTTGAGCAAGTGTCTTCTATTATAACCTCAGGATGACCAAAGCCTTGTGAGTGGATTTGGTAGTCGGAAACTGAAAGAAGCCCGTTGTATATATGTATATATTTATGCGTATGTGTCTTTGTGTTTGTCCACCCAATAAAAGAATGTATGGATGTGCATGTGTGTGTATGCACATCTATGCATATTTATACATGATTGTTCACAATTGTATAGCTATCATGTTTTTCTATGGTCATAATCTATTCTACAGTTATTCTTCCAATCCTGTTCTCCTATGCTGAATCAAGATGTTATAAAAATTAAAGGGAATTAAGATGTTCAAACTGGCCAGGTTCAGCCTCTCACACCAACCCTGTATAATAGCATTCTGAAAATGAACAATCACATAATCAAAATCTCGAAGCTACAAGATAATGTATGATTAATTCAAAGCAATGTGAATGAATAAGCATTACATTTGATAGAATGCTACAGGGTTAAACCAACCATATCTAGCCTAAATATTCTAGTTGTTTATATTCAAATCAGTCAGATCTGGCCTTAGACACACCTTCCCTACAATGTCATTCTAAAAATAGACAATTGCATCATTGAAACTTTGAAGCTACAAGATAGTGTATGATTAATTTAGAATAATGTGAATAAAGAAGAATTATATTTGACAAAAAAAAAATGAATGCTAAAGGGTTAAAGAAATATTTTTGTCATTTTCATCAGAGAAAGGGAACGTCGTCTTCAAATACTGAGCAAAATGACCATATTACAGTTGGTAGTGTATGAAAATGATCCAGAGAATAGGAATAAGATTCTTCCAAAGCAAGTTATTTTGGATACAGTAAGTATGTTTGCAACTTAGGTTTGCTTCAACTTTAGCACACTGTAGGTGCATCATGTCACCACATGAGTTTTCTCTCCTGTTGTAGCAGAGCAGTGGCAGGAAAAACAATTCTAAAGAAAATGCACTGTGCTAAAGGTTAAACAGCGCCCCCTTTCCCACCAAAATAATTGTGCTCTGTACAAGCAGACAGCAATTGTTTAAGAGTACCCAGTCATCATCATCATCATCATCATTGTTTAACATCCACCTTCCATGCTGGCATGAGTTGGACGGTTTGACAGGAACCGGCACCAGACTCCAGTCTGTTTTGGCAGGGTTTTTACGGCTGGATGCCCTTCCTAACATCAACCGCCCAGCAAAGTGGACTGAGTGCTTTTTATGTGGCACAAGCACAGGTGAGGTCAGTTTAGGCAAGGTTTTTACTGCTGGATGCCCTTCCAAATGCCAACCACTTTACTGTGTGGACTGTATGTATGGAAATAAAGAAAAAAAAAATATATAGAAATGGATCTTGGTTATAGTTTCTGACTATAAGTGTTAAGATATTCAAAAAAATTATACAAGGCAAATTGAATAAGCATGTAAGTAGTTGAGTATTCTATGGACATATATACCTTTTAATGTAATTCTTGGGGGTAGAATTAAGTATACTGTAACTAGGCTGTGCCTTTGAATTCCAAGTACAGTACATCGAATGAGCTTCTACACAGTTATCACCTATGCAATTTCACTTACTAAGTATGGGTCAACCCAAGTTCAAAGAAAATGACAATTGCTCATCATGCTATGAAGTGGGATTGAACATGTGACCTTGTGACTGTGAATTGATCTTAATTGTTTAACCAACTGTGCCTACAAGTTTCACTTTATGAATTCATGCAAATAGAGTTGGCCTTATTTGGTCTTGTTAAACTAAATCACTTAAATTGACCTGTTTATCTCCTTTGTTATTGGGGTTATTTGAACAATTTTTTTCTTATTACTGTATATCTCCTCATATATCTTAGTGCAACGTTCTCTTATCAGAGAGATCTCAATGTTCTCAGATTTCACTTTTTTACCAACAAGTCCGGTTACTCTTAGTCCGCATTTATCATCCATTTGCTTTACATGTCCATAACATTATAGCCAGCCATGTGTAACCATACATGGACAAAGACATGCTTGCGATTGGTATGATATTTTTATCAGGAGCTGAGTATATTTTGGTTTTATAAAACATGAATAGACAGTAATAACTAGTTGTGAATAGAGAAAAGATTTCCATAAAGGATTGATATTATTAACAAAAATAGGAATAAATGAATAATAGCACATGTCCAATAAATGAAAACTGATTTAGCTTTTTATTTTGACAGGCAATAGAACTCGTCCATTCCTTAAAGATTGGTGAAGATTATTTAGTATCAGTGATAAGTTCTTTGTATACAAAAAATGACTTTCTCTGGGAGAAGTTATCAAAAGTTAAAGGTAATTATTTTCCCTTCACTTTTGAATTCATTAAAATCTTTTTAATCAAGTGTTGAAGCATATCTATAAATTTTGGCAATCATATATCTGTGAGTGTATGTATGCTCTATTTGCATAGCTACAAAGTGTTTTTAAAATTTGTATACATGCTAATTGTTGAGGCAGGAGCAAATTATATTATTGATGGGGATTTCTTATGAAATTTTCTCAGTGAAATCTGATAGATGCAAACTGTGTGTTAGCCTATAGGTGAAAAATGGTTGAGAAACACTGTTCTAAGTTTAGACCTTATTGGGTCCACTTTGCTTTCCACTTTTCTACAGTCAATAACAAATACCATTCATATGTTGGTCTCTGTTCATATTCCTTCCTTATCAATGTTTTTTTTTTCAAACTTTATTGAAGTGTGTTGTTCTTTTTTTAAACAGGAGAATTATATGAAATTGGTTACGTCGAATCAGAGATCAATAAAATTCTTGATGATGCTGGCTTACCATTTGACATGTACAAACCTCCAGTGATATCTACGGCACAGACGTATGAAGACATGGGATCTCCTCTCAAGTTTGTTCCATCAAATCATCCCTCAACTTTCGAATGTCAGATCATTTCTGACGAAGACTGTGAAGTCGATGTGGTCTCAGAGACTACAACAGTTCCCCAGAAGCAAATTCTGATTGCACAGTCTCACCAATCTACACCAAACTGCAACGAGCCCATTAGTAATGACGACGATGTAATTATACTATCGCCACAATGGGATACAGAAGAGAAAATATCAGACGTCGACACTACTTCCTCCACTCTTATGATTGATAGTGTTTACAGCCTGGCTCCAGAAAACTACGAGAACTTCAGTACTTCATATAACATCACTGATGATACACAGATCATCCAACTGGATTAAATTTTCTATGCATTGGCCCACTGTTGAGTGACTTTTTCCAAATTTTACATTTAGTGTGTGAATAAGGAATAACAGCTTGCATATGTATAACATACACAAGCACAAACCAAAAAGTAGAATATTAACTGACCGAATATAAAACATGCCACTGCATTCTGTCATTCTTAAGAAGTCATAATATTGTAACAATTTGACATCTCTCCTTGATTATATATATATATATATATATATATATATATATATATATATATATATATCTGATGTTAAAGGGCAGGAGAGACGGAAGATTTATGGAAGTTCAATTATAAAACAGCAGGTTACAACCACTTTCATCAACTCGTAACTCGCATTCATCCAAGTCATTAACATTAAACTAATTGTGTTAATTGTAAATTAAAAGTAAAAGAAACTAAAACGATAAAACAGAATGCAAACAATTTTATTTTAATTGTTTTGATTTAAGAGGTTATTTTTCGTAGTTCTGTTTTTTTTTTTCTAAGTAAATATTTTTAATGTGGATCTGGCAGCAATATAATGAATGGATAAACTGTTAACTACTTGTTAAAAGACCCTTTATCATTGTTTACTCCTCAAAAATGCTGTTAATAATATGAACTTTTTACTCATCAAATTCTTTGTTGCTATAAAAACTACTCTATTGTTATACACAACACCTCAAGGATTGCTCACTCATTGCTACAAGGACTGTTCTTCATCACACACCATTGCCACAAGGACTATACTTCATGACAGGGAATGTCTTCATCATATACACCATTGCTACAAAGACCTCTTTGTTACCTATCATATATACACCATTCCATAGAAAGGACTCCATTATCCATCCTAAACGCACCATTGCTATAAAGACTTCAGATCATCATTAATACCATTCGTACATACAAGGACTATACTTCATCTTCTCCAATATATCATACACACTGTTTCTATAAGTATTGTTCTTTACCAACCCTCATACTACTCATGAAACATTTAATTACTGTTTCATAACTAAACAGTTTAACTGTATGGTGATCGTTGCATACTCTAGTTAAAATGTTAATAAAGTTTACAGTTTCAATCGGGAAACTTCAACAACATATACAGCAGTAGTATATACTGTAATTTATTAGCAAGAAACGTTTGTTAAATTATAAAAAAAACAAAGCAAAATATTTCTTTTAGCTGTTGTCTTTTATTATTTCAATAAGTACTTGGAAGTTTCAAATATAGGAGGCTTGTAAAAAAACAGAAAATTCCATGACCTGCAGTTATTTTCAATGGATCTGAGTTAATCTTTGACAATAATGCTGGATTGTGGTTGATGTTCTAGTGAAACTAAACCCCCCCCCCCCACCTTATAATATCAGAATGCACCATCAGTAGAGTTTTAGGATCAGTTTCTGTCCTTACATCTTATGTTCCAGTTGCTAAAATATACCTCCTCCTCTTGCTACTGTTACAACCACCACCACCTCTTTGCTTTCCTCTTTCTCTGTTCCTCCTTTTGGCATGTAATCACTTGTTCAGCTTTTCAACAGAAGTCATTCTCTCTCTCTGTCTCTCAAATACCAGTAATTTCTGGTTGTAAATGCTAGAGTAGATATACAAGGCTCTGATAATAATTGTCTGGCATCAAGCATAATGAACTATTATTCATGCAAGAATTGCTTTTGGTTTAAAATGTCTACTTAGGATTCCTTTTATCTTTTATAACTTGAATTCTCTCATCTAACAAATTCTTTTTTTTTTTTTTCAATCCCAGGAAAAATAAATATGGCAGCTATCTTTGTTTTCAGCTTCAATTTGAAAAACTGAAAACAAATTAAAAAATCAATACTTTAATGTTATTCATCTACATTTTAGAAAATGGAAATATCTTCAAATTAATAATACATCATTCTTCATCGATTCATTTTCTTAGATTTGATATTTCTCTTCTTTATACTCAATTAATATGTGGAGGCGCAATGGCTCAGTGGTTAGGGCAGCGGACTCGTGGTCGTAGGATCGCAGTTTCGATTCCCAGACCAGGCGCTGTGAGTGTTTATTGAGCGAAAACACCTAAAGCTCCATGAGGCTCTGGCAGGGGATGGTGGCGACCCCTGCTGTACTCTTCCACCACAACTTTCTCTCACTCTTACTTCCTGTTTCTGTTGTGCCTGTAATTCAAAGGGTCAGCCTTGTCACACTGTGTCACGCTGAATATCCCCGAGAACTACGTTAAGGGTACACGTGTCTGTGGAGTGCTCAGCCACTTGCACGTTAATTTCACGAGCAGGCTGTTCCGTTGATCGGATCAACTGGAACCCTCGACGTCGTAAGCGACGGAGTGCCAACAACAACAACAACAACTCTATTAATATAATGAAAGGAAATGGAGAGATGGACACTGGTGAGTATTGGACAAAATACTTCACTATTTTAAAATATTATCTCTCAACTCTGTTCTGATTTGAGTATCTTTAATATGTCCAGACCAGTAAAATATCAGTAATATATAATGAGTGAAAGGAAATGAATATTGGTAACGGTGATTGTTAACACCATAAAGCAGAGTTAAGCTCTCTCTATGAAGTGAAGAACTGTTGACTGAATAGGCAGTGAAATTAAGTGTAAATACAACAAATAGGAAGGGTGAAATAACATGTAGCAGTACCTCTCTTTATATATATATATACATACACACATACATATATACAGTGATTTAAAAATCATTTCAAAACAACATTTTATCTTAGGCAATTCTGTGTAATATTAAAAGTGATACCATAAACAATGGTCGTAATTAATATTTATAGTTCCATTACTCTTAGTCAGCATTTATCATCCATTTGCTTTACATGTCCATAACATTGTAGCCAGCCATGTGTAACCATACATGGACAAAGACATGTTTGCGATTGGTATGATATTTTTATCAGGAGCTGAGTATATTTTGGTTTTATAAAACATGAATAGACAGTAATAACTAGTTGTGAATAGAGAAAAGATTTCCATAAAGGATTGATATTATTAACAAAAATAGGAATAAATGAATAATAGCACATGTCCAATAAATGAAAACTGATTTAGCTTTTTATTTTGACAGGCAATAGAACTCGTCCATTCCTTAAAGATTGGTGAAGATAATTTAGTGTCACTGATAAGTTGTTTGTATACAAAAAATGACTTTCTCTGGGAGAAGTTATCAAAAGTTAAAGGTAATTATTTTCCCTTCACTTTTGAATTCATTAAAACAATTAGTAAAAAAAAAAAAAATTTTTCAGGTAGTTTTTGTGAATTGTGGTTTAGATGAAAACGAAGAAAGACTTACAAATTATAGTTTTGCAGTGTAATAATAACCTGAGGTGTTGTAAACGTTGAAATAAGATTTACAATGCATGTTGATTAATCTACATTTATGTTTATGCACCACATGCCAACTTCTAATGGTCATAAATTATTTTGAATCATTTGTCTTCAAATAGTGATTTAAAATTATGAAAATAGTTGGTCCTAAAAAAGAAACACACACACACAAAAGTACATCAAACTCCTCCCTCCTCACTTTCCTGCAACATTAATCATCACTTTTCACATCTCCCACCATTCCTTAACAAAGTAGCGTCTTCTTTGCTCTCTCCATACGAATTCAAGGCTTAGTATGTTTAAGAAGGCAACATTAATTAATGTAATTTGACATGAATGATCAATATATTTCGTGAAAATTTTGTGTATTTAGGCATATCCCCATTTCTCTATGTATGTAACAAGTTTTTGGTGTCCAGAGTTAAATTACATTTACCTGTTCCTCCCAAACTATTGTAGCATTTGTAGAAAGATGTGTAATTTTCTGACAGCTTTTATAACTCACCTTGTTCCAGGTGCCATTTAGCTAATTAACAACATTGATTATTCATGACACTATCAACCATTCTTATGTTATTGCTGCTGCCTTAAGTCCGAAAACTCATGCTCTTGTAAATAATTTATTTCTCCTAAGTCCATGTGTTGTCAGCTCTTCTTGTATGAGCTTAAATAGACTAAATGTGAGAATCTTGATGTAATTTCTGTAAGGGCCTCCTTTTTTTAAAAAAATTAACTCGCAAAAACTCTTCTCCCATTAGGACATATTGTACAGAATTCTTCATATTACATATTTCATTTCATTAGTTTCTGTTTGTAAAGATGTTTTGGTTTATCACAAATTTCAATGAGAAACAACAAACAGAAAGTCAGAGAATTAAATTTATTATTTTTGTATCATGAACCCTGTACATCATCCAGTTTACTCTTGGCAGGAGTTTACCCCTGATGCTCTCTTTTCCTGTTAACTAATTAATTTTTTACTGTAGCTTAAGAACAACAAATTGCAAAATGGAGGGGCCTTTTTTGGCAAACTGAAATGTAATGCTTATTTTTTCTACATTATTTTGAATGGACTGTGCATTATCTTGTAACTTCAAGATTTTGACAATGTAATTGTTTGTTTTTAAAATGACATTGTAGGATAGGTGTGAGAGGCTGGATCAGGCCAGTTTGAGCATAAAATAGGTAGAATGTTTCGGCCAAATATGACCGGCTTAGATACTAAAGGGTTAAACATATGCTTAGAATTTTCATTTTGTATTTTTTTTTTAATTACTCGATTAAGTAAATTACATTAATGAATTCACTGCCTCGGTTTAATACACTATGAAATAGTTCATGGTTGAGTGATTTAGTTTCAGAAGTTATATCCAATCAGGAATGACAAGTTTTATAATTGTTTGAGCAAGTTTTGTTCTCTTTAAAGGATTTGTGTTCAGTTTTACAAGCTAACAAAACACTCGAGATAGACAACACTATCAGTATTTTAGCCATTGAACTAATAATCCTTTAAATTTCAGACAACTGTGGCTTCTGTAGCCATGGAACTTCTGTGCTGGCATTTTGAGTTAAATGCTTGAATTTCCAGGCTATCCGATCAATGCTAATCTGGGAAAAATAGATATAAATTTTTCTTTTTTTGTTTTGAATCTGTTGCCATTAATGGAAGATTTCAAACTTATGAATTATATACATATATATATATATTTAAAAATAAAACAATACAAAAAAAAATCAAACCAAACAGATCGTCTTATATTTCTATGTGGAATAGAAGCTCCTTCTGATGACTGAAATCTATTTTTTATCCTGAGTCTCATACTGATTCATTCCATTTGTAATTAGTATGGTCCCTATGACAAGCTTAAATGTTAAACAGTCTCATCTTCCTCATTCATTTCAGCTTGGACATGTGTGCCCAGACTTTGCATATAATAGTGGAGTAGGAGGTGGGGAGCACCCAAGCACATCTTGCTAAAAAAAATCATTCTAATTTCTTGATAAACCTCTCAAATACAGCAGTCAAGTGTTGTTAGATTGTTGGACAAAAATGCCTTGTGGTATTTATTATGTTATTATGGTTCTTTATGTGCTGAGGTTCACTTTGCTGTTCATCCTTCTGGGGATTAATAAACTAAAGTAACTGGAGTTAATTAAATTGACTATCTCCATCCTCCAAATTTCTGGCCTTGTGCTTATGTGTGTGTATATATATAAATTGTTCTTAGTTGTTTTGTTTATCCATTATAGAAATGTTTAACCTAATGTTCATAGATTCAATGTATATATATATATATTTTAAAAATTAACCCCCCCCCCCCCCCCCCAAAAAAAAAAATTGGGGGGAAGGGGGGGGGTCTGTGTGATATACCCCCTTTGCATTTTCAATTTAAAGATATATATTATCTGGCTGTAAACATGTTGAATAAGGATGGCATTGTTTTTGATTTGGTTTATTCTATGAATAAATATTGGAAATTCTTATTTAGAACAGCCAAAAATATTGAGGTGGATGGGGAGTCTATATTACCTGATCTCTGTAATGGAAAGGTGAGGGGGGGGGTGTGACAACTTTGGTAAATATTGTTTTCAAGTCTTCAATACCCAACAGTCCTCTTATTAGACACACACACCAAAACATGAAATAAACTATAAAAAATCTATGTAGTTGATTGTCTGGCTTTTCATTCGATATGCATTCTATCTCTTTAAAGTTATTTTTTACTCGTTTCAGTCATTGGATTGCAGCCAGGCTAAGGCTCCATCTGGAAGAACCTTTTCTTTTTTTTTTTTTTGTGGTATTCTATTCAAGCTTCTTAACCACTCAGTCATACCTGCACCTAACAAAATAAAAAGGATGGATGGCAAGGCTGGGATGCCATTCATCAAAGGTCTACACAAGGTTAGAACTAAACACCAATAATAGCATTATCAAAAATAGTGGCTTAAAAAAGATTTATTTCATTAAGTCCAGAAGTTGAAAATGTAGACATTTTTTATTTTAAATGACAATCTCAGCTGAGGTATTTTAGCATCCAATTAAATAAGGAATATAATAGTAATTTGTACACAAATTTAATTTTTCTCAATTTTTATGTCATAAGAACTTAACCCAAATTCTATTTTGAGGCCACTACTAGAATATGTATACATATGTATATATATACACACACATATATATATGTATATATATATATATACGCACATAAATAATTGTATGTACATACATATATACGTATGTGTATACGTATATATATTTATATACGTATACATATGTGTATATATATATATACGTATGTATATATATGTGTGTGTGTATATATGTATATATAAACTTACTTGGAAATAGATGCCTGGCCTTCAATCAAATAATATAAATTATATATAAACATACACACACACATACATACGTGTGTATATACATATATATATATACATTCTCCACATCGGTTAATATTCTAACAGCTATAGAAGAATAAGAGACTCATCTAGTAGATATGAAATATTATAAATAGTTATCTTATGATAATTATTCTCTTACTTGAAAAAAAAAATCTTAATTGAATATCTAAACAAGGTAAGAAGTTCTGTACAATAAGACCGTTAATGATATGGGCTTAACGATAAAAATAAGAATCAAGGAATATGATTTCTATGATCCATTAACTCATCTAAGTAAATGATGAAAAATTGGAACATATAAATATTACATATATATGCAGTATAAAATGTAAAATAATGTTCCACAGGTTTATATGATGGTATTGTCTGTGTATAAAAGACAGCTAGCTGTGTATATGTAGCTACCTAAAGCGATCAGGAGATCTCCATGCTGGATTTTAGCAATGATGCTACATCGACTGCTTTCTGGTGCATGTCACTCTTCTCATTCTCCATGAATGGTGTCAGGCTGTTGATCAACTCTTCAGATAATTTCTCTGTCAACAATGCTCTGTTATCCAAGTCTAAGAGGAAAAAAGAAACAAACGCGATAAACAACATAAGATCTGTAGCATGTTTATATATTACTTTACCTTTTCATTGGTGGAAGGTTACAAAAGAAAAGAATTATGATCGGTTGGGAAAGTGTGTGAGATATAGAGCGGCTGCACTCATTCAATGATAATAGTATTGCAGTTTCAAATTTTGTTTAGATTCTCAACAGCTTTGATGTAGCCGACATTACATGCTCTCTACGTAAGTAGGAGGAAGAACTGGGCATCATATTAATGCAGGGGAGGGTTAACCACAACTAGAAAGACAAGTAGGGTGGAGGTATGAGACCAATGTTGCTATAAGAGTGACATAGAGAAAAAAACAGTATGTTTGTCAGTAACTAAATGCAAATCAGCTCTATGGCTCCTCTGAATGTGGTTCTACAGGGTGTCCACAAAGTCTGGGTACATGGGGATTAACACATACTCTAAGAAATTATTATTTCTTATATTCAATGGTGATGTTGTAGGAGAGAAATGTGTGCGCATGGATGATGGTACGCTTGCACTAAATGAGGCTGCAAAGAAAGAGGTCTGGAGATGCCACTACGATAGATTGCTTAATAAAGAGAATGAATGGGAGAAAGAGAGCCTGCCGTATGTCGACCCAACAGAGGGACCAGCTATCCGAGTTGACAGTACCAGGGTAGATAAAGCAATTAAGAGTATGAAGACAGGGAAAGCCCCCGGCCCATCAGGAATCACTGCAGAGATGCTCAAAATATCTGGCAGTGTTGGCTACAGCCTAGTCACCCGTATTACGAACCAGGTGATACACGAAGGAGTCATACCCAATGACTGGTGTAGCAGCACCATAGTAAACTGCTACAAAGGTAAAGGTGACGCTTTAGATACTAATAATTACAGAGGCATCAAGCTGTTAGATCAGGTTATGAAAGTTACAGAGAGGGTCATAGCCCAACTAATTAGGGAGCGAATCAATTTAGATGAGATGCAGTTTGGGTTCGTGCCAGGTAAAAGCTCCACTGATGCCATATTTCTAGTGAGACAGCTGCAGGAGAAATATCTAGCCAAGGATAAACCTCTGTACCTGGCCTTCGTTGACATGGAGAAAGCCTTTTGTAGCTATACTTTTCAAAAACATGTACCTATTTTAAAAATAAATGCTAAAAAGTTTGTTGAAGTAGATTTAACTACTTCATTTATCAGATCAAGTGACTACATAGAATCACTCTTGTTAACTTGAACCTCTTATCCTTAGAAACTCACAATGAAATTTGTTTTCTTAACCAGTTTTGCTTTCAAAATACCTAGACTTGAATCTAATGGTCTTATTTTGATGAGCATTGTGATGAATAGAGCAAAACAAGACTGTCTTTGCTTACTTTAATTATCCAATAGATCACAGACATTGCAGAAATGCCTTCCATTCTCATCTGCAGAGAATAAATCTATAGCCTGAGATGGCTGGATTAAAAGAATTAGGAAGCAATATTTATCAAATGGTGTTGTCACTATTCTATGTTGCTGTTCATAAAAAATAAATGTAGTCGACTATTATCAGAAATGACTTAAATTTTCCTTTCCACTGTCTTTTATGTTTGGAGCTCCTCTATGCTGATGACCTTGCACTAATTGCGGAGTCACTATCAGAACTAGAGAAGTTTAAGGTGTGGAAGCAAGGACTAGAATCGAAGGGCCTTAGAGTCAACCTAGCAAAAACCAAAATCCTAATAAGTAGGAAGGTAGATAAAACACAAACCCCTTCAGTATGCAGTAAAGGAGTAGGTAGTAACTCTATAAGATGTACCCGGTGCAAGCTATGGACACATAAGAGGTGCAGCAATATCAAAGGCAGATTAACTACGAAGTTAGTTTTTGTATGTGGCAGATGTTCAGGTGCAATAAACACTGTAAACAAACAGGAAACAAATTCTATCTCATTCCAGGGAGAAAAACTAGAGGTAGTCGATAGCTTCTGCTATCTGGGTGACCAAGTTAGTAGTGGGGGTGGGTGCGCTGAAAGTGTAACTGCTAGAATAAGAATAGCCTGGGCCAAGTTTAGAGAGCTCTTACTTTTGCTGGCGACAAAGGGACTCTCACTCAGAGTAAAAGGCAGACTGTATGACGCATGTGTACGAACAGCCATGCTACATGGCAGTGAAACATGGGCTGTGACTGCTGAGGACATGCGTAAGCTCGCAAGGAAAGAAGCCAGTATGCTCCGCTGGATGTGTAATGTAAATGTGCAGACCCATCAGAGTGTAAGTATCTTGAGAGAAAAGCTGAACATAAGAAGCATCAGTTGTGGTGTGCAAGAGAGACGATTGCGCTGGTTTGGACATGTGGTGAGAATGAATGAGGATAGCTGCGTGAAAAAGTGTCACTCCCTAACAGTTGAGGGAACCCGTGGAAGAGGTAGGCCCAGGAAGACCTGGGCTGAGGTGGTGAGGCAAGACCTTCGAACATTGGGCCTCACCGAGGCGATGACTACTGACCGAGACCTTTGGAAATATGCTGTGCGTGAGAAGACCCAGCAAGCCAAGTGAGATCGTTGCCAGGGCCCCTGGACTGGCTCTTGTGCGGGTGGCACATAAAAGACACTATTTCGAGCGTGGCCGTTTTCGTGCGGGTGACACGTAAAAGCACCCACTACACTCTCTGAGTGGTTGGCGTTAGGAAGGGCATCCAGCTGTAGAAACTCTGCCAAATTAGATTGGAGCCTGGTGTTGCCATCCGGTTTCACCAGTCCTCAGTCAAATCGTCCAACCCATGCTAGCATGGAAAGCGGACGTTAAACCATGATGATGAATTGTTTATGTTATCATTTTATTTACTCCATGTACCCAGACGTTGTGGACACCCTGTATATTGTACGGTACAGGCCTTCAGATCATTCCCGAATAACTTAGATCATGGCTAGGTTATTTCAACTAATTAATGCAACTGAAAATTAATGTAATGTTCTCACCATGTAATTTGCGGACAACTTGTGTTATCACAACCATTGCTTCTGATCTTATCACAGAATATTTCATATTACCTATAAAACAGAAATTCAAACATTTAATGAGAGGACACAGATTTAGAATTAGGGAAAAGATTATTGGTGCAGGCTCAGTTGTGATCCTAATGTTTGCTTTCTAAACGTGCAGTTTTGGATTCAGTCTCACTGCATGGCATCTTGAGCAATTATCTTCTAGTATAGTCCCAAACTTTGTAAGTGGATTTGGTTGATAGAAACTGAAAGAAACCCACCAGTGTTTGTGTGTTCCCTTGTCTTGACATTACTGTCAAATGAGTGTTGATTGTTTATTTACAATCTTCCATAAAACATGTCTGGCCATTGGGAACCGGCGTGGGTTAGTGGTAGGAGGGGCATCCAGCCTTAGAAAATCTGGCTTACCAAATTTCTTCTGATTCATACAGATGAAGCTACTTTTTAAATATTTATGTAAGCAAGCAGGTTGTGTTGTTTCCAAGCAAGATTATATCTTGCTTGGAAACAGATGAGAGTTGGTGACAGGAAGGGCATCTGGCCAGAGAAAATCTGCCTCAACAAATTCTGTCCAAACCATGCATGCATGGAAAAGTAGACATTAAAACGATAATGAATAAGACATTTCATGAAACTAGTTTTAGCCATTTGAATCGAGCTGTTGAGTTGTGTACACTATTGTATATTTTAGAGTGTTTGGTCAGTTGTCCAGCAGTCTGACAAAATTATATAACTGCTGTTATTTAAACTGGTCATATCTGGCCCAAAATGGCCAGATCCAGCCTCTCACACCTATCTTTTAAATGTCCTTAAAACAAGAAGTTATGAGATAATGCATAATTAAATCAAAAGGATGTGAATAAATAAACATTACATTTGACAGAGTAATCTGAAGGCTAAAGAGTTGATATAATAATGGAAGATCTGCAGCTAAAGTTGCTGGCATTGAATGAGAAAACATCAAAGCACAATTGACAGCAACAAATGAAAGGTGTTTAAACTCACCTAAACATGGTATCACAGACGAGAGTATTTGGTTGATAATCTTACTAGCCATTGCAACATTATTGCTCACTGCATTCTGGTCTTGCCAGATTAATAGCCTGATATAAAAAAAGACAAACACAATTAACAAACAATTAATTATGTACAAACTTGAATCAGAAGCATGGAAGTGTTTGGTTAGCTTCAATTGTAAACCAGTGAATAAGAAATGTTGATTTATGAGGAAAACAGAACAAAAATCAAACAGACTTTTCTCCCATGACTACACAGTTAAACAACTAAAGACCCATAGCTCACACCAAATATACCCACATTGTGCAGTGATTTATTATTTGGTAATACAGTGTGGCCATCTGGCTATGAATTATTTTTCTCCAGTGTCTCTTCTGTTTCTGCATGCTGGTAGACTCACCTCAAAAGTGAAGAAGCTATATGCAAGGTACACTAATAGCTATTTTCTGCAGTGACAGTTGTGTACATCGCAGCACAGTGTTTGGAGTGAATAAAGTTATCAATATCAATACTGGCTATTTTGTGTGTAATGTTTTTCTTACGGTGAATCTCTTCGTAGCAAGAGGTCACAGTGCCAAGTACAATGGATATGTACAAAACAGACAAACATACATACAAAATACACACACAGAGTCAAACACAGGTATCTACAGAAACACACACGCACACCTACTCATTACATCAATGTAGTAGACTACTCACCTGTTCAGATATTTCTGTATGGACTTCATTACTGAAATCTGTATCTTCCACACACCTCTCATCAACGACTGACACAGCTGCTCACAAAACAACTCTTGATAGGTGGCTGATAAGAAAAAGAAAAACAAGAACATTAATAGTTTGGTGGTTTGTCCTGAAGGCATGGATGATAAATGTTGGAATAGATACAGTGTTTACACTAAGAGAGAAAATGTGTGTCTGTCAATCCACACACATTGTAGGCATTTTCCACTTTGTACTGGCACTCTGTCAGCTATGATGAGGTGGGTTCCAGTTGATCCAATCAACGGAACAGCCTGCTCGTGAAATTAACATGCAAGTGGCTGAGCACTCCACAGACACATGTACCCTTAATGTAGTTCTCAAGGAAATTCAATGTGACAAGGTTGGCCCTTAGAAATACAGGTACAACTCATTTTTACCAGCTGAGAGGACTGGAGCAACATGAAATAAAGTGTTTTGCCCAAGGACATAATGTGCCACCAGGAATCAAACTTATGACCATGAGCTGAATACCCGAAATACGAAGCCACATGCCTTCACTGTAGGGACAAATGTGACAACGGTCACAATGCACCGCCAGGAATCAAACACATGACCTCCATTGTCAGTGATATCACAAGGGTACAGCTAATGTCAAAAGGATGCTATGGTGGGGGCCATGTTCTTTCTGAGAAATAAAATATTTAAACCAGATATAATATTTATTTTTTTGAACACAGTTTCGAAAATTCTTTGCCAGGTTTAAAACACGGATAGAATTTTGTGTAAACAGTGAGCACAAATTCTTATACCAAAGCAGATGTTTGTAAAATATCATTTGATGAAAGGGGCCACTGAGCTACAAAAAGGCTCAGAACCACTGACTAAGAGGCTCTCGCATTGGCTCATATGAAGTGCAAGAGACGATGTAGTGTTTGCGGAGTCAGTATTAAGATGTTGGTGCCAGGGTAAGAAAAAAAACACTCCAGCGACCAAAAAAGAAAAAAAAAAGAAATGTGTTTGCAACAAAATTGTTGAAGTAGCAATAAAGCAGAGAAGCAAATAAAAATGATTCTTACTTTGTGTCTGAGCATTTTCTGGCCAAACTTTCCCCAAACATTCAAATACTGCTTGTTGGTATTCCAGTTTGATTCCCAGGCTGGTAACTGAGTTATCTTCATCTTCATTGGAATCACTTTCTGACTAAAATAAACAAAAGATGAATGCCAGATTTTAGTAACAATGGCTTCGAACATGCTATTGGAAAGTTACTCAGACTCAAGGGTTAGGGTCTCACTACATTCGTGGATCTGCAGTGGAAAAGTCATTCTTTGAGGAGCAGACATGGGCAAGGTTTTACTTTATATTTTGTCTGATGTCCTAATGATTCTGCCAGCTCACTTCTTTGATGACAATAATGATAAAAATAATGATTTCAAGGCTAATAAATTTAAGAGAAGCGGTTTATTAAATACCATCAACCCCAACTGAAAAGCAAAGGTGACCTTAACAGGATTTGAACTCAGAATGCAAAGTGCCACAATTAATGTTGTAAAGACATTTGTTCCTGATGCTCTAGTGATTCTTTGAGCTCACCATTTTCAATAATTGTCTTTGACACAGGCACAAACCAGCAACATTGAAGGGAGGGAGTAAGTCACTGTCATCAACTTCAGTACTTCCCTCTCTCTCTCTCTCGGAGAAGCACAAGCACATACACAGACATATACACAAGCGGCAGTAACTTCCGCCTACCAAATTCAATCACAAAGCTTCGGTCGGCCCGGGGCTATAGCAGAAGACACTTGCCCAAGGTGCCACGTGGCGGGACTGAGCCCGAAACCATGTAGCTGGGAAGCAAGCTTCCTAACCACACAGCCATGCCCGCAGGTATTTTATTTTATTGACCCCACAAAGATGAAATGTAAAGTTGACCTCAGTGGGACTTGAACTTAGAAAGTTAGGAGAAATGCTGCTAACCATTTTGTCCAAAACACAAATACAGATGACATCAGCTGTACCTTGAGATGAAAAGGACAGATCCTGAACATTATAGATCTTTTCTGAAATCAGACCTAAACACAAAGCAACAATGGCTCACAGACTGGCAACTCAAGTTGGCTGTGGACAAGTGTACCACCATGTATTTTGGGAGGAGAAACCCAGCATCCACACGCTCTCTCCACAACACTAATATCAAGAAGTCTTCTTGTGAACGTGACCTGGGTATTGCTGTCAGCAGCGATTTGCACTGGACAAAGCACATCTCTAAAATTGCCAAGAAGGTTGAAAGTGTCTTGGCATCACTCAGCAAAGCCTGTCAGCCACTCTCCCAGCTATCGATTTAAGACTGTGTATGGCTATGGTGCAGCTACACTTGGAATTTGCATCACCCGTCTGGAGCCCCTACCTGGCTCAGGACATCGACCTCCTGTTAACTGTTCAGAGACATGCAACCAAGCGAATACCCTCCATCAGGCATCTACCACACTCTGATCGCCTTGCAACCCTGGGCATAGATTCATTGAAGCTCCGACGTCTGGCAACTGACTTGGTAAACACCCACAACATTATTAACCATCATGCCAACAACCACCTTGAGCACCTTTTTGAGCTCCATGTGTCTTGTTTTATTGACTCTGAAAGGATGAAAGATAAAGTTGACTCCAAAATGATTTGAACTCCCATCATAAAGTGCTACAACTAAATACCACAAGGCATTTTTGCCAATCCTCTAAGAATTCCGCTAATCCATCACCCTGATTGTGATAATGATGATGATGATGATGATAGAGGTACTGATGATGATGATAAGATACTTACTGTATTAAGAGAGGGTTGTAGTAGAAGCCAGAGGACCTCGAACCTGTCCACTTTATAGAGTTCAAGGATTGAACCTGCAGTATGTAGACCTTTTATTCGATATTCTTTGTTCTCTTTCTTGCATTCCCTTAAGATAACATCAAGCACCTAAACAAATATAGATTCCAAGACAAAATAAATAAATAAATAAAATCAATTATGTATATGCATACATCAACTTTAACCTGGGATTTGGTATACAGAAACTGAAAGAAGCCCATTGTGTATGTATGTGTGTGTGTGTGTGTGTGTGTGTGTGTGCACCCTTGTCTTGACATCATATGATGGCTGTAAATGAGCATCACCATCATACAAGTTACGCTGTTTGTTTCAAGTGTTCTGCGGATAACATATCTGGCCACAGGAAATATCACTTTACTTGGAAACAGGTGAGGGTTGGCAATGGGACAGGCATCTTGTCATAGAAAATCTGCTTCAACAAATCTCGTCTGACCCATGCAAGTACGGAAGAGTGTATACTAAATGACAATGTCATATGTAATTAAAGATTTAGTCTCTCTCTCTCTCTCTCTCTAATATCGATTTTGAGTTTTGGCACAAGGCCAGCAATTTCAGAGGAGTGGATAAATCGAGTACATCGACCCAGTACTCAACTGGTACTTATTTTATTGACCCCACAAAGGACGAAAGGCAAGGTCAACCCCAGCAGAATTTGAACTCAGAATGTAAAGATGGGTGAAATACCACTAAGCATTTTGCCCAGCGTGATAATGGGATAATGACTGCCAGCTCACTCTCTCATATCAAAAGTAACTTCAAATGTTCATGGAAACTATGTCTCATATTCGTTACTGAATGTCTTGAGAGTTTTAGAGCCAAGTACTTTACATTTAATTAAAGGAAGCAACAAAGGTGCTTCTATGAGGTTCCTTGATTTGCTAGAAATAACAAGCCAGTCTTAAAAAAAAGGAAGGATACATTAGATCAGGGGTCTCTAAAGTGGTCGATGTCGACCCCCTGGGGGGTCGATAAATGCACATCTACTTAATTATTATTGTTTATTATTTTGGGGACCCCTGCATTAGATAATATCATCTTATGTAACCTTAAGAAATAGAATGCTCTTGGCTGGAATAGGGCTTACAAAGAGTCAAGCAACAGCAAAACAACATTTAATTAAAAATCAATTCACATTTGTTGAATGAGACAACACCTCTTACTCATAAGATTTTGTTTTTGATTTTCCAGTAAAATTCTGTTTTTGGCTTCTGTATTTACACAATCATTAAATATCCTTTTAACATCCACTTTTCCATGCCTGCATGAGTCAGATGGAATTCGTTGAGACATATTTTTTACAATTGGATGCCCTTCCTGTTGCTAACCCTCACCTCTTTCCAACCAAGGTAATATTTCCTCAACAAAGATGGGAAAGTGGATGTTAAAATGATGATGAAATGAATCTATCTTTCCCTTTTAAGCTAGAGTTGTGATTTGACTGCTTGTTCTAGCAGGTTGGTCAACAACATCAAGATTCCTTTGTTGATTGTTTTCTCTTGGGGATAATAATGTAAGTAATGAAGGCTATAATACAATATCTACTAACCTGGTTGATATCTGGTTTATCTTCACTTGCTTCTGTTCTGTCTTCTAATAAAGGTCTGTAGGAAATGGTTTAGAAATAAGCTTGTAAATAATGTGAAAAGAGGAAAAAAATGACAAGTATAACTAAACACACTGGCCATACCAGTCATAAATTGGAAGTGGAGTGGAATTAAAGAGCTGAGACATAATAACTAGGAAACTACTAACAGAATTCTGAAGCCAACCCCAACACCAAAGTTGATACAGATATAATACATCTACTTTATTATGTCCCCTTCTTTCTACCTCTCCTGTCAAACCTTTTTTTTCCTAACCAGTTGCCATGCTTGATCGCTAAATCCACAAGTTATTTTTATTCTCTCTCTGTTTATTTTCTCTTATTCCTTTCTGTTGAAGAGCGTAGGCTCGAAATGTAAAAGACTTTCTCACTTTCCCAAGCATCAAACCAGTATACCTACTTGTTGTTCATGCACCTGTCTTTGTCTTGTTTTTCTGTAAATTTCAACTAATACATCTACTCTGCATACAGAAAGGATGAGAGCTGATACAAATAGAAAACTACTACATCATAACAACTGTAGGACTGGATAAATACTTAAAAGCTTGAGTTGCAACCACATGGTTTTGAGTTCGCTCTCATTGTATGGCACACCTTGAGCAAGTGTTTCCGTCTACAGGTCTGTGTTGACTAATGCCTTGCGAGTGAATTTGTTGATGGAAACTGTACAGAAGTCCACAGTGCATGTGTATGTGTGTGTATATATATATATATATATATCTTGAACAGATCTCAATGTCCGTTTATGTACAACACTGATTTCATGTGCCTATTACGATATTTTATTCCAACCTAGACCACTGTCACACAAAGGAAGCAAAGACTTCAAAAGTCATTTCAGAGTTGTCTCCCTTGCAGACTGATGGTAGCCAAAAAGCTAGAAATGCATTCACTTTTCTGCCAAAAGGACAACCATGAAATGACTTGGTAATTTTAACAACTTAGGCCTAAAGCAAGAATTATTCTCAACAGTAAACGGCAATCAATACAGCCTTTCCACAAGTCAAATATGTCCCAAACACATTTGAACTGATCTAAATGTTTTATATTTATTTGTGTGTGTGTGCCCTAGTCAATTTAGCATTTGTGTGTATTTATTTGTTTGTGTATCCAAGTCAATTTAGCAATAAATCCGATTCTAGTCTGAAAATTGAGTCACCTACCCCACTCTATCAGTAAATATTCTGTTGTTAGTCTTGAAATAGCTTTAAAGTAATATCCTCAATTTAACACATACATTACATATACATAAAAAAAATGTGGAGTTAGGATATACACACACATATATACAGAAGGTTGATTCAGTTACATGTACTTCCTGTTCACTACAAATATGAACTGTTAAGGAGGAGGGAGAAGAAGAGTGGTAGTGAAAGTCAGATGTCAGATAACATTAAACTTACTTGCAGTTACAGCATATCTTGCCTACAGCTTCGAGTAAATTTTCCTAAAAGAAAAACAACAGATTGTTTCAGTATGAATCATATAGGAACTTGACACAGTGAAATGATCTTCGACAGGAGAGCCAATTATGTGTTTGTGTGTGTGCACATGTATCTATATGTATGTGTGTCTGTGTGCAAATGTTCATGAATGTGGCTATTTCATGTTTATCTCAGCTTCATTGACATGGTGACAGTGTTGATGTTACTTATTTGATATTATGACAAGTTGTTCTGTGCTTTTGAAGACTTCTGGATTAGAAAACCTCTTACATGAAAAACAAGTAAGTGTTGGTGATAGAAAGAGCATCTGGCCATGAAATTCTTCCGCCAATAATTCCCTCTCTAACCCCAAGCAAACATGGAAACAACAAACATTAAACTAACTAGCAAATACTTTAGCCCGTTATCCTCCTACTCATCATCATTTTTTAATGACCACTTTCTGTGAAGAATTTGTTGAGGTAGATTTTCAACAGTTGGATGTCCTTTCTGTCATCAACTGACACCTGTTCCAAGCAAGGAAATATTCCCTATGATCAGACAAATTTTCACGGAAGATTGGAAACAAAAGGACACTGCTTGCATGATGATAGCATTTGTTTACATGAAGTCGAGGCACGGAGACAGTAACACATGCGCACACACGTGTGTGTACACACGAGGGGTTTCTTTCAGTTATTATCTACCAAATCCATTCACAAGGCTTTAGTCATCCCAGGGCTTCAGTGGAAGGCACCTGCCCAAGGTGTCACACAGGGAGTCTAAACCCGGAACCATGTGGTTGGGAGGCAAACTTCTTACTACACTGCTATGCCTGAGCCCAATCTTGAAATATTAATCAAAGAACACTATAAATTAATTCAAAATTTACTAATTTCTTTTTAGAAATATTTTTTCAATTTTAAAAAGTAAACAAGCAAAACACTATTTCTATTTAAAAATCCTAAATGACAGGAAATATTCGATGCATGACATTGTCAGACCTTTCCTTTCCATGTTCTTCCAGATAATCCAGTTAAAAGAGCCTTGAGTAGAATATCGCCGCTTGGAGAAGTCAATTTAGGTCCCAATTTGGTAGCTACAGTGCCAATAGCTCTAGCAGCCTGGCCTTTGGTGTTCCACTGTTGAGATTCTAAACTTGAACAAAGAATCTCAGTGATTTCTTGAAGATATAATCGAATCCCTGGTTCTGTGCCTGAAATAAAGTAAATCATGAGAATATTGAGAAAATTGCAGACACACCATCCATTTACACCAGGGCTCTTTCAATACAAAACCGTTTTTCTATTACATTGGTGCCCTGTCAATACAAATCCCCTTTCCTATTAACATTAACACTCTGTCAATATAAAAACCCCTTTATATTTTATCAGTGCCCTGCTAATCCAGAACCATTTTCTTAATTCACATCAGTATCCTGTCACTATAAAACCCTTTTCTATTTACACCTGTTTCTATCTTTACACTAGTACCCTGTTAATACAAAAGATGTATTTCTTGTCTGTTCAGAGTGACGACCATACCTCTTTATTTGTTCCAAAAGAAAGTTGAGAAATTAATTATCTTATCTTCTAAGAAATATGATAGTTTCTAGGATATCAGAATTGTCTATTGTAGGCTAAACCCATTCCTTATAAAAATAAAATCACCTAGTGTACTCTGTAAGTGGTTGGTAGATTGAATCAAACAGCAACAACGCAGAGTTTGAGGGAGCTTTTTAGTTTTGTTGAGGACAAGGTAAACCTGCAGTGCTGGTGCCATGAGAAATGCACACAGTATACTCAGCAAAATGGTTAGTGTTAGGAAAATTAGTATTATAATGGTGGATAGTTGTGATGATGATGATGATGGAATTTCTTGCACAACATTTCTGAACCACATGTCAAAGAGGAAATTTTGATTTTTTTTTTTTTTTTGAAGTTGTATACAAAAAAAGTGCAACTTGTAAACAAATAAATATGGCATGTCTTAATATGAAACTATAAAAATTTTACTCAACTTACCAGGAGCTATTTCAAACCAGATTTCATCCCATATGGATAAACTAGAATCAGAATCTGAAGAAAAATAACAGGATTTCATTAAAAAGCAATTACAAAATAAAATGAAAATTAAAAATTTTTAAAAACTGTATCCTGATTGGGTACCTTTATGGTAATTGCTGTAATGAGTGAATTGAGATGATAAGTATTGTTACGTGGTGCCAAATTGTCATCGTCCAATAACAGAAAGAAATAAAAGGCAAAGATTTGTACAATTTTTCATGATCTAATTATTTTGAATAATCATTGCTTAATAAATTAAACGGCTATTTACCTTTGGTTGTGTTTTTTGGTTCATGCATAGCAAAGAATACAAACGGCATCACCAAAGCAGCATGTCTTTTAAGAATATCTGGGCTACGTTGACTGATAGCATACAGGGTGGCCCCACAAGCTGTTTGGGCAGATTCATCTGAAGTAACAAAAGTTCAACATTAACAAACGATTATAATATCAAAACAGCAGTTTCTTTTCATTACATGTTTATATTAGTTTCATTTTATAATGGGGAAACATTTAACATTACAGAATAACAAACAAAGCTAAGGAAATATTTCCATAATTGAAATCTTGTAAGGACAGTTGTAGTCATTAGGGAACCACTTCCAGTTTAATTGAAGAAGGCTCATAATACAGAGCTACTTGATGAAATGCTTGGAGGCAGCCCTCATGCCCAATCTAACCTGTTACTATTCTGTGCATTCTATCATCAGGTGCAGGCATGGCTATGTGGTTAAGAGGCTCAATTTTCAACCAGGTGGTTTCAGGTTCAGTCCCACTGCATGTCACCTTGGGTAAGAGTGTTCAGCAATAGTCCTGGGTCAATCAAAGCCTTGTGAGTGAATTTGGTAGATGGAAACTGTATGGAAGTCCATCACGTGTGAGTGTGTGTATTTTTTTTCTACTGCCACCACTTGACAAATGATGTTGGTTTGTTTGTGGCCTTGTAACTTAACAGCTTGGCAAAAGAGACCAATATAAATACCAGACTTAACAAAAAGGTAAATACTGGGATCATCCCCCCCCACCCACCCACTCTAGCTAAGCCAAGGTCCAATGGCTCATACAAGTAAAAAGTAAACAATAAAAGATACAGTACTAATGTGCAGGTGGTTGTCAGGTAATGGTGCATTAATTATGCAGCACAGATTCGTCTTTACCTGATTGAAACGTTTCCTATGTGAGCTAATGAAAAGACGTGTCTGTATAGCCATGCAACAGGTTGTTGTAGCAGATAAGCTCTCCCTCAATAAACCCCTTATTGTCTTTAAAATAGAAGACAACATGTGAAAACGGTTGGACAAAGAACCAAACAGCTCTTTACTTACCCTTTTCCATGTACCAGGTTTTCAATTTCAACATTAACTTTTCAGTACTGCTGTCTTTAGCAACCTAGAAATAAATGAATAATATACCTGTATTAGATAAATCAAAGCTTGCTTATCAGGTTATTAAAGTACATATATACTTCATCTCCTCCTGACCTGCAAAAGTTCATGTTATTTAATGAAATGTATCTGGTTTTAGAAGAACTTAAAATACCCAATAATGATTTATTTCAAATATTTAATTGAAATTTTTTCATAACCAATAAATATGGTACTCTGAACTATTTCTATATAAATATTATTACAAATTTAAAAGTTTATCTTGTTTGTACACCACATGAATAAGTTAGCATTTCTATATAAGAAATCAGTGCTATAGAGGTCAGCTCCTGGTGAACTACTGTAGTTGATGGCATAAAAGATGCATGAGTATATTAGAGGCACCTTAATTTCAGCAGCATTTATTGAGGAGAGAGAAATGTTTTAGTGCATTAAAGTTTATGGGAGACCCAACTTTGCATATGGGACCCAGAGTGACTTTTTTTTTTTTTTTTTTGATATTTTTAGGAAAAAAGTCTGTCAAGGTAATCTATGACAAAGTCCCAATTTTAAATTGAAAGCTGGTTACTGTATTATATCCCTAAGGCAAAGCATATTATTTCTCCTCTACATATTCGGCTTCAAATTTTGGCATAAGGCCAGCAAGTTTGAGGGAGGGGATAAGCCAATTACCGTAACCCCATCCATTTTCCATGCTGGCATGCGTTGGACAGTTTGACATAGACCTGGCCAGCCAGGGAACTGTCCAGGCTCCAATTGTCTGCTGAGGCATAGTTCCTGCAGCTGAATGCCCTCCCTAATGCCAGTTGCTTCATAGTGTGCTGGGTGCTTTGCATGTGCCATTGCCAAGGGTATATTCAATGCATTTTATATAGCACCAGCACCTGTAAAGGAGAAGCCTGTGTGTATGCACGGCAGCAATTTTACTCAGCCTGATAAATTTTCTTAAGTACAGCAAATCACCTCACCTCCCAGCCCCTTGTCATTTCCTCAGTGAGGCCCAGTGTCTGAAGACCTTTTCTCATCGCTTTGTTCCACATCTTGGGTCTACTCCTTCCACAGGTTCCCTCAACAATTAGAGCTTGGCACTTTTTTATGCAGCTGTCCTCATCCATATGTATCATGTGACCAAACAGTCTCCTCTCTTGCACACAACATCTGATGCCTCTTATACTCAGTTTTCCTCTTAAATCATTTATACTCTGTTGTGCTAAAGGGTAACAAGTTGTTTACTTGGAGAGATGTAGAAATAATTGCAATGGTACATTTATTTACGAGTGGACAGAGTATCAGAACTTACTTTAACTAAATAACCAACAGCTGAAGCATAAGTTTTTCTTACGGCGACATTACGATCAGAGAGTCCAGTCAACATTGAATTCATGAGTTTACCTACATTAATATAGAAGAGGATTTATAAGTTGCTAATACAAACACAGATAACATTTAAAGTATGTGCCATGGCTTAGAAAACTATATAAGTAGTTTATGTGATACTGTTAGGAATGAAGAAACTGTCAATTACTGATCCTTACAAAAGTTTATTATTTTCTAACACGTTAATTGTCACATGTACCACAGGTGGCTCATTGCAAACTTCACACAACTATCATTTGCACCACCAGTGGTACATCTCCATAATTTGAGAAAATATTTTATTCTGTATCTTTGACATGCTTTTGAGGATATTTAACCCTTTAGCATTTAAATTGGCCATATCTGGCCCAAAATTCTCTACATGTTTGATGTTTAAACTGGCCATATTTGGTCTTTCACACCTACCTAACAATGTCGTTGTAAAAATAAAAGTTTGAAATCTCAAATGCATGGTTACAAGATAATGCAGGATAAATTCAAAACAATGCAATAAATAAACATTACATTTGACAAAGTAATCCGAACACTAAAAGGTTAAATAACATGGGTGCTAAACATTAAAGTTTAATTATAAAATATTGTAAAAATGTAAAAGGTATTGTAAGAAGGTGTCATATACTACTACAAACAGTGTGAGCTTTAAATAATTTATGAATGCTTCATTAACTCATAGTGCTGAGCACAAGTCAATCTACAGGCCTGAAGTAGGCAACAATAGATCATGGATAGAATATGCATCAGAGAAATACAAAATAATAAGTCTTTACAATTAGAAGTATACAAGAAATGACTAAACAGATTTTTGAAAATGTGAAAAATGAACATACCTGCATAAGGTGTTAAATCATGGGGACAGTGAGTAGCCAGGGAAGTGATGAAGCTAGCACACCCTGCCTGAAATTAAAGAAGCAACCACCTGTAGAGAGATGTCAATAAAAACTACTCCGAAGAGCATCACATAATTAGAGACAGTGAAGGTACGGCCACCTTCTCTGACATGTCATCATTAAGGTTAAATTTAATTATAAAAACAAATTAAAAAAAGTTAAAAGCCTAATCACTAACCTTAGTTCCAACACCGATTCCACTTTTGATTAATTCTATGAGACGTGGTATCAATTCTGGCAGCACAGAAGCATCAACATACTGGACACACTGGAATAAAAAAAGGAGTAATTAAACAATTGCTTATAGTAATGTATATCAGTTCCTTGAAGACTCCCTTCCCCTTTTCCATTCTATTCTTTAAAGTAAACAATAATATTTCATAAATTTTATTCTTGAGGCTAGTTTCTTTTTACCCTTTGGCATTTGAACCAATTGCATTCAGCCCAAATATTCTTCCAGTTTTATGTTCAAATCATAGCAAAGCAGACATTCAAGCTTGACACAATCCTCTGGCACATCAGTTCCTGCCAATCTGCCTAATCTATGCCACCAGCATCATCATCATCATCATCATCATCATGGTAGTGATGATGATGATAATATTGGCAGTGGTGGTGACCATTAATGATTGAATGTTTTAATTACTAGCAGTAAATCTTTACATAAATTCCTGATTTCTTAATTACACCTGAACAGTGAAACGTTCTAATATTACTTAAGGAAATTAACTTAGTTTATTAAATGATGTCATAACTTTTCTTGGTTATATCTTGAAATGAAAAGAAATTTTAATGCGGAAAATAAATAAAGAAAGAAAAGAAAAAGAAACTTACTGAATTAACAGTTTCCATCATGGGAGACATCTTAGAAGCAGCAATGCGAGCCATATCCAACTATGAATAACAATATACATCAAATTACATTAATTAGTAACACCACAATGTAAAGTAATAATTACAAAGAATATTCAATGAATAAGACAGGCACAATTTGTGCGATTAAGAAGTTTGTTTGTAACTATGGGGGATTTAGGCTCATTTCTACAGTGTGACACCATGGGTAGATGTGCGTGTGTATATATATGATGGAATCTCCCATCAAAGACAACGTATGAATGTTTAGCTCTTGCTGAAGAGCCTGCACAAATGATTTGTTTATAGCAATCAAATGTCCTGTACTGTACATTAAGTCCCCTTGTTACTTGCTATCAAAATGCAGCAGACTAGTAACTGATGTATTGTAAGATGGGTAACCAACAATGCAGCTGTTCACCAAAAGCATGATATAAAATAAATTTCACAAGTGATTCTCATGTTAAAGATTGCTGATATAAATCATAATTAAAAAAAAATGTTCTGCCATTGTCCAAAGAGAGCTTAAATTAAGCTTGAAAGAAGATGAGATTCATGTCATTTTCTCTTTACATGAGAACAGTTGAAATGTTGGTTGAGACAGAGCTAATGAACTTACTTTTTCCTGTGTCCCTTGATTGCCAGCCTCAGCTTTAACAGCCAGATAATTCATCACCTGGGGTTCTAATCCACTGACGGCTTCAAGTAGAGCAATTGTCAACACAGGAATGTGAGGTTTTATAAGCTTGCCAGCATTTTTACTGATTTTCAAGATAGTTCTCAGTCTGGAATATAACAAATAAAACAGCTTTTCAAAATAGTGTCTGTAATACTTACTATAAATAAGAAAGACATACACATACAAATAACATAATGTAAAGCACCTCTGCTGGCGCCATGTACAAATCACCCACACCGGCACCATGTAAAAGACACCTGTGCCAGTGCCACATAGAAACAAAAAGCACCCATGCAGGTATCACATAAAAGGCCAAGTAAAGAGCACCCAGTGCAATCCTGTAAAGTGGTTGGCATTAGGAAGGGCATCCAGTTGTAGAAACCCTGCCAAAACAAGCATGGGTTTGGTGCAGCCCTGCAGCTTGCCTGCTCCGGTCAAACTGTCCGACCCATGCCAGCCCTGGTCAAACTGTCCGACCCATGCCAGCATGGAAAACTGATGATAAATGACAATGATGACAATGATGATGATATCTGGGTGTCATTGCTTGAACTGTTAGAGGGTATCACAATACATCAGCACCATCTCCATCATGATTTTACATCTGTTACTCTACATTTATGTTGGTTATATAGGTCTAATTCAAGCAGAGAATCCCACATCTTCTCCATGTCTCTTACAATTTTCCACTTCCAGAGGTTCATTATACTGAGATCACTAGGTACTTCTTCACCTAACTTTATCTCTCTCTCTATCTGTTGTATAAACACACTGACATTACTTATGCAGTCAAGCAACAATCTTGTCAGCTATCTTATTTTCTTTTGCCCTAATTTCTTTTTACACGGTTTTCTTCCTCTAGTCTTCACCCTTTTGCATTTCAGCAGGGAACTAATATGTATACATAAATTTTAAAACTGACAAAAACATCAAGTTACAGAATTCAACAAGAATCTTACATACCCAATAGTCTGTACTTCTTCAACACGACTCTGAAGACAGTTCTTTAGTAGGCAAGGAAGCACTAAACTAATAGCCTGTTCTCCTATTTTGCTGTTATTCAAGTCACAATTCTTTATTGATTCCTGAAATAAAATAATAATATTTAGTAATAATAATACTTAAGAATGAACAAAATTAACATGAAACTTCCTACAAACAGTTATCTTCATTCATTTATTCAAATCAACATTATCTTTATAATCATTACGAGCCCCAGTCAAACCCCTGTCAGCATAGAAAACAGACGTTAAATGGTGATGATGATGATGACGACACACTTATGTACACATACACATGCACACACACGACAGGTTTGTTTGTTTCTATCTACTAAATCCATTAGGTTTTGATTGGTTCAGGCCCTCAGAGCTGCAATAAGACAGATTAATAATCTTCTCAAATATAGCATCCTTATTGGTTCCAAAGAAATGGATACAAGGGGCTTAGTTTGCTTCATGTTTATTTTCCTCCTGCTACTTAATAGTTCACCTAACATGCAATGAAAAGACCTTACCCTGCTCAGTGTTTTACAAGCTTGGTGGGCAGCAGTACGTACAGATTCCTGAAATGAAAGAAAGAGACTTCTGAAACATGGGAATAATGACTTCTATTGGTGAAACATTGAAATACTACTGTCTTACAGTAAAACAATGGTTGTCAGTAAACAATCTGATGAAATACCATCTAAACCCAAGGAGGGTGGTGGTGTGTTGGGTGTGCTTATTGCATGGATTGTTGTGACTCCTGCTCTCCAGTCACTTCAGTTCACCTTTTCATATGGCAGGTCTTTGCAGGTGCACTTGAAGTCCTCACACAGTTGCTTTATGTAGGGTCGATGTGGTCTACCAACATTTACATACCCATGCTTCGGGTATGCAAATCCTTATGCTAGATTGTGGGGTGGGGGTGGAGGGATAATATATGGGGGGAGAAGTTGGGAGTAGAGCAGACTCATGTTGTAGGGGAGCTGCATAGCTACTCACATTTAGGGGAGAGAGTAAGAATGAATGCGTGGTCTCTCCAAAGAGATAGATACTGTGGTGATGAGACATCCAGGTGGCACCTGAAGGTATGAGGGGAGTTGTAGTGAGTGGGGACAGAGATGCTAGGAGTGTGTGTGTATGTGGGGGCGTTGTTTGTAAGAGTGTGTGTTGAGGACGGGTAATGGGAAATGGGAGGCGGGCAACATCTGTAAAATTGCAAAGGATTGAAGGGTGGATGGAGTGAGTGAGGGACACTGGGATAGGAGATAGCTCGTGGTGCATGAGTTGGAGGCAGGGAGATAGGAAAGATAACTCCATTAGGATGGGTATGTCATGTAAATGAATGATACAAACTAAGTAGCTGTGAGTTTTTGATGGAAGATATTCATATTCAAGATAAACTAAGAAAGTAGTGTCACATGTGAAAAATCTGATCCCTCACATATGAGACAGTACAGAATGAAGACTATTACCAGTTCAGATAAGCTTGGAGCATATTCAAACCTGTAAGAAAGCCATTCACTCTCTTTTGGAGAAAATCTTTTACTGTTGACAAATGGTATAAATACACCTACAATCAGCTCACAACATCACCTACACAGATTGTGAGATGCAAACATTTTGGAATGGCCATCTCCTCTCCAGACACAGAAACTGGACAGAGTGTGCTGCAAGCTGATAGGAGAGGTTGTCTCATGATATTCCCCTCATCGTACAATGACTGGTAGCGCCACTGTAAAACAAACATAAACAACATCCATCTCATAATTCAGAATCAAGATTCACAGAAAGATGCTGCATTACAGACTCAACCAACCCATGATAAAATTTAGAAGGAGCAAATTAGTTCATTAAAAAAAAACAAACCAATCAAATTACCTTAATATCATCTCGTACTTGAAGGCAGACTTCCCAGAGAAGTGGCAACTTCTCAATAATGCTATTCAATTGACGACCTTGTAATAAGTTACTTACTGCATAACAGCTGTAAGCAAAATATAAATTTATAATTAAAAAAATTAGATGTGAGGTATTTTAACATGCAATACATGTTTGAAGGGAGGAGTAATGTTTGAGTTTCATATATATATATATATATATATATATATATATACGTCATAAACTAAAGCACAAAGGAGTTAATTTACCATGATTCACGAACACGCCATTCAGAAGCTGTAAGATTCTTCAGCAGATCATCGACAATTGCATTCAGGTAGAGGTCAAGCTGTAAAATAATAAACATGTAAAGAACATCATAATTTCATGCAATTATTAATAATAATAATAATAATATGATTCCAGGATTGTAAAGACAGAGGATGAAAAAACAGCAAAAACAATCCCTTAAAATTTGAAATTGCAAGAATTTGGTGTATGAAAACTGTAAGGGTTGTGCCTATAATTGGTGCACTGGGGACTGTAAGTAAAGATACAGACAAATGGTTAAAGGAGATTGGAATAGAATGTCCTGTAATTTGCCTCTTAGGGACAGGAAAGATTATCAAGTGAGTTTTAAGCATTTGAAAGACTATTGAAAGCTTGTGGATACCTAACATCACAGGTAGTAACCTGTTACCCATAGAAATTCTACTACGAGTAAGAACAAACCTCAATCAAATCAAATCAAAAATTGTACCTAGTGAAAATATGACACATCCAAAAACATTTAAGAAACAAGTTGGAGAACAAAAATTAACCCTTTAGCATTTAAACCAGCCATATCCAGCCAAAATATTCCACCTATTTTATACTCAAACTAACCAGATCTGGCCTCTCACACCTATCTTATAATGCTACTGTAAATATAAATAATCTCATCATCAAAATTTCGAGGCTACAAGATGTTGCATGATTAATTCAAAACAATGTGAATAAATAAGCATTACATTTGACAGAGTAATCTGAATGCCAAAGGGTTAAACAACTGGAAAATGAAAACAATGCATGGGCAATACTTCAGAGAAATGGAAGGGAAAAACAAGACCAGCACCTGGAGGTGTCTACAGAAAAGTGATCTGAAAGGATGCACTGAGGCATTGATATGCAGCACCCAGGAACAAGCTCTGAGAACTAATTACACAAAGTTCCAAATTTCTTAACCACACAGCTATACCTGCTCCTATTAGTATTGAATGCCTGTGAAATCACAAAGCTGTAAATATGCCCATGGGATAAGATTAGATGTGTCTAACTGTAGAGCCTATATATCAGCTGAAGTGATTGCATCACAAAATCACAATTGTAAGATGACGGGCCAACAAAAGCCTAGCATCTACAAAGGAGACAGAAAATAATATTGAATAGATTTAGATAATATTTTATCTGCATTTCAAAAACAAAACAGAAATATCAGTTTTAATAAGAGATTGTGAAAATAGTTGCAGATTGGACTGGGAGTTTTTACTTCAACTAATGTAGGCACCTCAGAATTTTAAGGTATCAACTTCAGTAATTTCATCCTTCTGTGGTTGAACTCAATAATTTATTCCTTTTACTTGCAGCATTGGTACTGTTCCATATAAAAAGAAATCTCTAACACTGTTAGTAAATAAATTATGTGAACAGAAGACTAAACAAATGTCAGAAATACTGGAATTAAGACTTACTGTTTTGCCCTTATCTGGGACTAATGCATCCCAAATGCTGCTCATTGCTCTCTGTATCTTGGGGTTAGGATCAAATTGATAGCGATATAGCTTAGGTACAATCTGTGGAAGATAAGGGGCCAATTGCTCTCCAGCATATTGTGCTATGGTACTAAAACCGAACGCTGCACCCTGAAATAGTTCAAAACAGAAAGACATTCAGAAAATAAAAATTTAAATATGAAAATAACATAAAATAGAATAACATGGAGAGTTTTTTTTTGTTTCAATTCAATATCAATGTCTAAGAGCAGACTTTCCAGATCTTTTTGATATTCCTCTGGGAAGTTTTCAAATACTACAGGGTGTCCACAAAGTCTGGCTACATGGAGTAAATAAAATCATAACATAAACAATTAAATATAAGAATTAATAATTTCTTAAAGTATGTGTTAATCCTCATGTACCCAGACTTTGTGGACACCCTGCAGAATAAAATGTGGAAACAATATAGTAAACTGCAAGAATTTTAATATACACAGTTATGTCTAAACTGAATAATTTGATTACTTCTGTCTGAAATAAACGATAGCTTTATCCAGTCAAGCTTGAATTAAAAAGGGAGAAAAACAGCATTAATGAGAAATTAATGAAACTTTACCTTTTTAGAGTTCCATGTAGCCTGGTGATTTGCCAAGTGCATGAATTTATAAATGAGATCTGGTTGGTTCAAATCAGTTGCAATGGAACAGAGTTCTTTGTATGTGGATATGGAGCCACTAAAATGTAAAAAGAGACACAAAGCATTTCAGTCATGAGAGCAATGAAACATTTCACAATAACAAATATCTACAACACTGTGGATTGTTACTTGTTTCAGTCATTGGGTTGTGGCAAAGCTGGAGCACTACTTTGAAGGGTTTTTGTTGAACAAATCAACCCCAGTGGTTACTTTTTAAGACTGCTAATTATTCTATCGTTCTCTTAAGTCAAGCTGGTAAGTTATGAGGACTTAAACAAACCAACACTGGTTACATAGTGGGGGAAGGTGAACAAACACAGAACCATAGGTGCAGACACACACACACACAAGCTTCCATTTGGTGTCTGTTTACCAAGTTCACTCACAAGACATTGGTCAGCCTGGGTATATAATAGAACACACTGCCCAAAGTGCTACATATACAGTGGGAACTGAACTTGAAACCATGTGGTTCCAAAACGAGCTTCTTAATAATACCTTGACCACATCAGAGCATTGAATAGAACACCTCGTAGTATTCATTCTGACCCACTGCACTCTGAGTTCGTATCCTGCCAAGGTCAACTTTGACTTTCATCCTTTCAGAGGTCAATGGAAAAAAGCACTGATCCAGGGTGGTGGCCTGGGTGCCTAAAATAAACACCCTTGCCAACACACTGACCGAGCATCGTAAGGCAAATTCTTGAAACAATGGCCAGCACTAGGCAGAATTGAGACATGAACTCTTCCAGCCAGATATGTGTCCTGGTAAATAAATGTGGATCCAGCATGGCTGAATAGCTAAGAAGTACACTTTGTAATCAAGGGATCCCTGGTTCAATCCTTTTGCCTGGCATCTTGGGCAAGTTTCTTTTCTTTTTTTTTGTGCCATAGCCTCAAATCAACACTCCAGGGTTTGTTAGTGAAATTGGGACGATAGAAGCTGTTTGAGAAGTCTGTCAGGTGAACTGACCTGCAATTCAAAACAACCAGCCAGCTGTGTCACACACTGTATCAGAAGCAGTTATACACTGATCCCAAAGAAACAGGTATCTAACAGAAGAGTCCACTTTGTTGCATTACATTACATTAAGGGTACATGTTTCTGTGAAATACTCATCCACTTCACACATTAATTCACTGAGTAGGTCACTTAGTTTATCAAGCAACTCCATACTCAATGTTGCAGCTGATGGACGTTTCATTTATTTCACAACTGTTGTAGACAGAAAGAAAATATAATTGTTTCCACATATAGTATTGAGTAAAGAACATTTCCCCATTCAAATGGTACCAATCTCAATGTTATTTCACTGAAACCTCATCCAATATATTCCTAGTTTTTATATTATCAATTTCTCCTAAAGTCACTATTCTCTCTTTCAATAGTGGAGGCTTTTTTTATTCTAAGTTACCAAGGGACTGTACAGGTGCTGGTGGCATCAAAAGAGCATCCCCAAAATTTGAACTCAAACTGTAAAAAAGTCAGAAGAAATAGTGTACAGAATTTTTTCCAATACTCTAAAAATTGTGCCAATCTACCAACAGTAAATAAATAAATACATGAACAGATAAATTTCAAAATTTGAAGTAAGTCTTACCCTTCAGGAGTTTTTCCTAAACAACTTGCAGAGAATACTTCAGTATCACCTGTAACAACTGTCTTCGAGCTAGAACCATAAAATACAAAAAAAAAAATTAAAAAGGAAGGAATATTAATATATTTAGTGACCAAAAAAAATAACGAAAAAAAAAAACTTCAGAAATGTCCATCAAAAAGACTCATTAAGTTGTGATAACTTTTTCTTTTTTTTTTAAAAGATTTATAAACTGTTCATTTCTTGTGAGTATTCCATGTACTGCTCATGCAGTTTTCATTACTTTTTCTGAGGAGTTATAGTGCATCTTAGTATTGTACACAAGTTCATTATGTATATTATATTATTGAATCTATTTGATGAAATATAAAAGTAAGAAATGAAGAATAAATACAAATAGCTCTCACTTACCGTTTCCCTGTCAGAAGTGTGTCAACGAGTTCTGAAACCAGGGCATCTTTTTGCTCTGAAGAACAGTTCTCATATACAAGTGACAAGCCTTTGGAGGTGATATCTTGGATGATTTCTGTGATAGAGAAGAAAATAGGTTAAAAAGCAAGAAAAAAGAAAAAGTAAACTGTAGGTGCCGCCATGACTGTGTGATTAAGAAGCTAGATTTGCAACCTTGTGGTTTCAGTCATGGTGGGCATATTTGGCTTCGTATGTTTTACCCCACTCTCACTTTGATGGCATGCACTGCTCTCTCACTCAAGAATAATAAGGACAACAATGAAGATGAAACGAAGAAATGAAATTAAATATCACAATGCATCAGCATTATTTAATCCAATGTTTTCACTTCTTCACTCTCTTATGGTAGACATTCTTGAAATACTTACCATCATTTTCTGACAGCATTGCCATGAAAGCAGCCTGAATGTTTGGTAGACGTTTTTGTAAAGCAGGATGGGATCCACAATGTTTTACCAGAGACAAAAGCCACATGCAGGCAGCCTGTATTGAATGAAATGAAGGATAGTGATAGCAAAACGTGTCTGTCAGTGTGCGTAAGCATGCACTCTAAAATAAGTTCTATCAACTAACTATTCAAAAGTGTTACAATGAAACACCCCAACCAATAAAATAATCTAAAAACAAGCAAACAGGATTTAAAGATGGAAGGAAAAAATAGGAAAAAAATGGAATAAATAAACTAAAGGAAACACATGCACATATATCACTTTCTCTCCACTGAAGATTGTGGTAGCATATGAAACATGATGACTAATGTTAATATTTAATATTGGTTTCAAATTTTGGTACAAGGCTGGCAATTTCAGGGGAGAGGTTTAATCAATTACATTGACCCCACCCCCACTCCCGGTGTTCAACTGAGTATTCTTCGAGGCCACTCAATGTTAGTCAAAACTAACACTGAGTGGCCTTGAGAAATACCCATGTACACAATGTCTTTCTTGACAATAATGGAGATGATTTGCTATTGCCTTCCTATGGTGTTTCATTTGTTCCTTCATAAGTAACTATATCCCTAATCCATCCAAAAATTTTCCAAATTTCACTAATTAATATACGACCAAACTGAAGCTACGGAAAAGAAATTTGCTTAAAATGCAGTACAGTGGGATCCAACTCAAAACTACATTATAGTACAAAAAAAAAAAAAAGAAAGTAAAAACAAGTTTCTTAATGGCACAGCTATGTCTGCACCTATTTTATATATATATATATATATATATATATCATCATCATCATCGTTTAACGTCCGCCTTCCATGCTAGCATGGGTTGGACGATTTGACTGAGGACTGGTGAAACCGGATGGCAACACCAGGCTCCAATCTAATTTGGCAGAGTTTCTACAGCTGGATGCCCTTCCTAACGCCAACCACTCCGAGAGTGTAGTGGGTGCTTTTATGTGTCACCCGCACGAAAACGGCCACGCTCGAAATGGTGTCTTTTATGTGCCACCCGCACAAGCCAGTCCAGGGGCACTGGCAACGATCTCGCTCGAAAATCCTACGGGAGCCAGTCAGGCGGTACTGGCAACGGCCATGCTCAAAATGGTGCATCTCATGTGCCACCCGCACAAGAACCAGTCCAGGGGCACTGACAACGATCTTACTTGGCTTGCCGGGTCTTCTCACGCACAGCACATGTCCGTATGTTAACTGAATATTTATACATAAGTGTGTGTGTGTGTGTGTACATAATGCAATAGGATCTTGGCAAATTAACTTAGAAGCACCTTTATGTATACTAGGATAACTTACTCCAAAAGAATACTTAAATATCCCAGATCATTCAAATGGTGAGTAAAGCAGTTCATATGAAGTTAAACAGTTGTAGTGATGCTTTGAGTCTTCCATTCATATATATATATATATATATATATATACACACACACACACACACACACACACACACACACACACACACACGTAAAAGTCAAACAATGAGAATGAGTGCTCAACACTACTGGTGGATAGAATTTCTTTATTTGTGTATTAAAGCTATCATTGGTTTCATGTTAAGAAAAAATATCTTAACAATTATTCAAGCTGATCTCTCTCTTTCTGTATGTATATATATATATATATAGAGAGAGAGAGAGAGGGAGAGAGAGAGAGAGAGAGAGAGAGAGAGAGAGAGAGAAAGAGAGAGAGAGAGATAGAGAGAGAGAGAGAGAGAGGGAGGGAGAGAAACATACAATTAGTAATATAAGGTTTAAAAATTCTTATTCATCTCTCCTCATTGTCAAAATAGCTATCTTATAATAGTAATTTATACTACTGTAAACAAATAAGAACACTGCTGCTTGGAACAAACCTGCCGTATAAATGGGTTATTTTTAACGATGTATTCATTAAGGATCTTCAACAAGTACCATTCTACATCATCCTTCTTATCAGCTACTGATGCCTGGAAGAATCAAAAACAGAAATGATTGAGTTATTGCATATACGTTAGAAGAGTGATTGTGTGTGATTTAGTGGATAAGGGAAAGCAGCCAAGATGGAATTTAACATTGAACAATAATTTTATCTGATGCTGTCTACATGCTACATATATAACACGTGTTGCTCTTCAAAAATGGGAGTTTATGAAGTCTAATTGATATCCTGTAAATCTACAAAAGATAAATATAACTCACCTGGAAATCAGAGTTTGTTGCCAACCAGGTATTTTTACGACTTGGACACTTTATTCCCTGAGCAGCACACACCAATGCTTCTCCAATAGTTAAATGGAGATCAATTTGTTTTGCCTGAAAATAACAAATGCGTATGGTTGCTTTTTGTTTCATTCAGAGTAAGACATCAGGTAAATATTATTTTTCAAATCAAGAACCCTACATATTTAATCAAGATTCCAGTAAGATGAAAGGACCTATTATATTAATTTATCATAAATTATATATATAAAGTACTAAATACCTGGACTACTCCCATCAGCCCTTCAATGACCATGTGTCTGTAAGGGAACTCTTCATCTCCAATGCATAAATGCCCAAGACTTATAGCAGCACGTTCTTTATTCTAGAAGAAATAAAAAATACAAAATTCATAAAGAAACTATTATTAGAAAAGATATACAAGAGAATCATCACCATCATTTCTATGTCCAGTGGTTTCCAAGCTTATAGGAGTTGGGTAAGACTTATTGAGGCAGTACTGATGCCCTTCTTGATGTCAGCCCCTACTTGTTTTCAGGTAAGGTACTTTATTTTTCACTTGTTTCAGTCACTGGACTGTGGCCAAGCAGTGGTTAAGCAAGGGCCAGCTTCCAGAACCTGCTGCCAAACACAGCCATTTTGAACAGAAAGTGATGCTTTGCATCTGATGGAATTATGAGGGGATAATTTGTTATGAGTTCATTCCAGATGGTCGAACCATTGATACCAACCTGTACTCCAAACAGCTGGAGTGGATGTATGCCATGGTGCAGCAAAAATACCCGGCATCGGTTAACAAAAAGTGAGCTCTTCTGCAGCAACACAACACAAGACCTTATACTACTCAAGCAGCCCAGAATAAACTCCAGGATTTTGATGGAATTGAACTGATATCCCCTCCAGCATATGGTCTGGACCTAGCTCCCTCACATTATTACTTTTTCCAATCTATGGCTCACTTCCTGTGTTTGCAACACTTCATCAAAGAGGAGGTGGAAGAGTTTTTTGCCTTGAAGGACAAGAACTGGTACCAGCATGGAATCAAAGAACTAGCAGAAAGCTGGCTTCAGATGGTGCAACACGATGGCCTCTACTTTGAATTCTAGTCTGCTTTTGTTGTAACTTGACGAATAAAGCAAATAAGTTAACCAAAATATTGCAAAACTCTTGACTCAACATAATAATATTAGAATAAAATAGCTAATATTACTGATTTGTGTGGAGGCGTGTGGCTTAGTGGTTAGGGTGTCAGCATCATGATCGTAAGATTATGATTTCGATTCCTGGACCGGGCGATGCGTTGTGTTCTTGAGCAAAACACTTCATTTCACGTTGCTCCAGTCCACTCAGCTGGCAAAAATGAGTTACGCTGCAATGGACTGGCGTCCCATCCAGCTGGGGAACACATATGCCATTGAAACCGGGAAACTGGGCCCATGAGCCTGGTTAGGCTTTAAAAGGATGCATTTATTTATTATTATTACTATGATTTACATAAAAAAAGAAAAAGAAGATTCACCAACCTTCATAGTGCCCTTATCTCTTGTCGACTGGACAAGACTCAACAAACTCTTTACTACTGATAATTTTGTTGTTTCTTCTGAAGCTTCTTGGCTTTCACTGCCATTTGCCAATGGCAGGGGCCCACTTCTTCCGATTTCACTCAAGGCCAAACAGACACCATGACAAAGAAGCGGGTTGCTCTCATCCAAAAACAACACTAATCAAAAGATGAAAATAAAAATAGTTGATATGAAATTTTTACAAAAATAAAGATATATCGGTCTCTTTTGCCAAACCACTAAGTTACAGGGACCTAAACACACCAGCATCGGTTGTCAAGCGATGTTGGGAGGGACAAACACAGATACACACACACACACACATATATACATATATACAATGGGCTTCTTTCAGTTTCCATCTACCAAATCCACTCACAAAGCTTTGGTCGGCCCGAGGCTATAGTAGAAGACACTTGCCCAAGATGCCACGCAGTGGAAACGAATCTGAAGCCATGTGGTTGGTAAGCAAGCTACTTACCACACAGCCACTCCTGCGCCTATTCTGTTAATATTTACACACATGAAGGTGGTGAGCTGGAAGAATCATTAGCACGATGGGGGAAAATGCTAAGCAGCATTTCGTTCATCTTTATGTCCCGAGTTCAAATTCAGCCAAGGTCAACTTAGCCTTTCAATCCAATTGGGGTCGATAAAATAAGTACCAGTTGAGCATTGGGGTCAATTTAATCGACTTGGCCCCTCCCCCATGCCAAAATTTGTAAACAATATTTACACAAATCAAAATGAGCACAATATAAACCAGTGGTTCTCAACTGGAATCTATATGATCCCTGGGGGTCCATGCAAGCAAAACAATAAATTGGGTCTACAGTATTACTTTAAGGGTCAATGGAAAAAATTTGCTTTAGATGTATTCATTGCAAGGAAACAGCTAGGTTTCATCCTCTGACATGTTAAATAGTTCAACCAACACACAAGTTAACGCGTGATAAACAAATGGGAATTCTGATGAAAGAAGTACCAATAAAAGTGGCTTTTAACCCTTTAGCATTCAGATTACTCTGTGAAATGTAATACTTATTCATTCAAATTATTTTGAATTTATCATACATTATCTTGGAGCTTTGAGATTTCAATGATGCAATTATTTTTAGAATAACATTGTAAGGTAGGTGTGAGAGGCCTAATCTGGCCAGTTTGAACATAAAACAGGCAGAATATTTGGGCCTGATGTGGCCAGTTTCAATACTAAAGGGCATGGCTATGGGGGTCCACCAGAATAAAATAGTAATCAAAGAGGTCTATAGGCAAAAAATGGCTGAGAACCACTGATATGAAGAAAGCAGCAACATTATCATTGACTACCTAGTTTTTTAAGAGTCTTTGTCATAGCAGCATACATTTCCTTCTGTCCATCTTCCTCCATTGCACCTGGCCTGCTGTTATGACTCAGGTAGCAACTGATGATGTACCCCAAAATCAAAATAGATGAATGCTGCAGCTGCACATTCTGCAAATACAAAATATATTAAATAATTAGCAAATAATCATAATCATCATCATCATCATCAAGTGGTCTTGTGTTTAGTCTTACTACATCACACCTTGAGCAAGTGTCTACTATAGCCCTGGGACAACCAGAACCTTGTGAGTGAATTTGATAGATGGGAACTGAAAGAAGCCCAGTGTGTGTGTGTGTGTGTGTGTGTGTGTGTGTGTGTGTGTGTGTGTGTGTGTGTGTGCGCGCGCGTGCGTGCGTGCGTGCGTGTGTGTGTGTGTGTGTGTGTGTCCTTGTCTAGACATCATGTGATAGTTGCAAATGAGCATCAGGATCTTATAAGTAAGGTTGTTCCGTCTCAGTCTTCCATGCAAAACATGTCTAGCTCTGGGAAAATATTACCTTATATGGAAACAGGTGAGGACTGACAACAGGAGCATCTGGCTGCAGAAAATCTGCCTCAACAAATTTTGTCTGACTCATGCAAGCATGGTAAAGTGGTTGATTAATGATGATGATAATGATGATGATGGGATACCAGAGGGGGGAAAAAAAAAAGTTTTGCATAGAAATAAAATAATGAACGTTTACTTACATTAGTATCAAGGTTTTCATAGAATTCAGATATATTCTTTACAATGGAATTATTATCTGCAGTATTGTGTAACACAATTGAATACAATTGTGCAGCATGTTCAGTCATGTCATCTTTGGTTGAACAAGACAGACGCTAGGGAAAATCAAAAAGAACATATATTACACACAAATTTCAATATACACACATCTATTATCCTAATATATATATATATATATATATATATACATAGAGTTTCTATTGTTCTATTTTAGCTCGTTATGCCATGTGGGCAAAGCCTGAGGATCGTGTGAAGGCATTAGATTTGTTATAAAATACTGTTTGAGTTGTTTTCATCGCATGAAACTATTAGTAGCTCATAAAAATATATACTGTGTTTATTAAATAATATATAAATATATGTATATACATACATGTACAAGATCAATTTTCCAGACACTGATGGTTCAGAACCTCTTCTAATTGGCACTAATTTAAACTAGTGTGCAAGTACCTGTATTTCATTTAATTGTTTAAATTTAAGGCGGTGGCTGGCAGAATCGTTAGCACACTGGGCAAAATGCTTAACAACATTTTGTCCATCTTTGCGTCCTGAGTTCAAATTCCACCAAGATCAACTTTGCCTTTCATCTTTCGGGGTGGATAGAATAAGTACCAGTTGAATACTGGGGTTGATATAACCAACTTATTCCCTCCCACAAAACTGCTGGCCTTGTGCCAAAATTTGAAATCGATATTTGTTCAATTCAGAATGCACTGACCAAAGTGACAACTCCTGGCTTAGAAAAATTAGTAATCTAGAAAGGCTTTGGAACCAAAGGTTCTGGGAAATCATTGCTGTACTTGTATATTAGGCTAATCAGACTGCATATTCTGTTATCAACCTCAGAGAAATCTCAGTCATTCAAGACATGAATCTTTAGTGAACAGTACTTGAAAAACAGGAAAATGCAATGCCACAATAAATATTGATTTCAAATTTTGGCACAAGGCCAGCAATTTCGGGGGGGGGGGGGATAAGTCAGTTACATTGCCCCCAAAAGGATGAAAGGCAAAGTCAACCTCAGTGGACTTTGAACTCAGAACATAAAGACAGACGAAAAACTGCTAAGCATTTTCCCTGGCATGCTAACAATTCATAGCAGCTCATCGTCTTCCAGCAATTGTTACGTATTGTGAAACAAAATGCTCTTTTGTATTGACAACAGCAGATTTTATATAAAAACTGTCTAGCATTATCATCGCATTGATTTACTTTTGTCAGGTAAACTTAAATTATGTTACTTTACGCTCACCTTTATCCAGTCGAGTTGATTAGAGAACAAAGAAGCAAGGTATGTTGGTGCTCCTGCTACCACTTCTAGTAAACAGTACATGAGACGTCCATCTATGTAAAATATAAACATACAACAGCATGAGCAACAATGTGGAGCAAGTCAAATTCATTATATATAATCACTAAAATAAACACCAGATATTAAAGAAAAGGACTGGAGGGGGTAATATGAAAAACTAAAACCCTTTAAGGTGATGCTCCAACATGGCCACAGTTTAACTCTTGAGCAATATAAATATTATTTTGATAACTATTTCTGAATCTGGTAACTAACTTTAGAAACACATTAAGAAAGTTGACTTCTTACCTCTAATAGAGGGTAGCAATTGCTGTATAAGGTTGATATACATGTACACAGGACCATCTAGCTTATTTGGAAGACTGGCTCCTTCATCAAGTAGCTTGATCACATAACAACTAATTAATGGTGCCTGCTGCTGTTGAATGTTACTGGCTGATTCTTCACTATCTACGTTTTCTACAGCACCTGCGTTGTTAGCCAAACACATCCTCAAAAACAAAATGATCTGAAATTTGAAAGAAAGGCTTCTGTTTAAAAAGAAATGAGAGCTGGAGTGTCTGATATTATCAGGAAAGTAAATTTGTGTGGAGGAAAGAAATCAAAAGTATGAAACCCCCTAAATCCGTGGTTCTCAACTGGGGTCCCAGCAAGCAAAATAGTAAATTGAGGATATACGGTAGTATTTTATGGGTCTGTGTAAAAATTTTGCTTCAAATGTATTTATTTAAGTTTCTTTCTCTAATGTTTTACATAGTTTAACACATTTCCAGTCATTGAAACATGTCCTCTCAAAGAGTTCTATTGCAAACATACACAAGTGAATGGGTGAAAAACAATAGGAATTTTGAAAAAAATATCTATAAAACTAGTTTTTAAACATTGAATAACTACGGGGATCCACCAGAGAAAATGGTAATCAAAGGGGTTCCTAGGCTAAAAATGGCTGAGAATCTCCACTCTAAATGGAGTGAAACTATGAAGAGGATATTTTTTATGACATTTAGGGTAATCCCAAGCTCAAAATTTTGGAATAAAATCCCAATTCTGTGAACCACAATAATGGTTAGATGGTTGTGGTTAAGTTATGCGTTACTTAACAAATTTGATGTTTCCACAGTAGAGGTAAGAAATAATTCTGGTTCCAGGGCTCATAACAAGTGTAAGAAATTAGGGAACAGCTCCCATACTACACAATAAATTATTTGCTGTCTGTTGAGGTTTTGAATCCTATGACATAAAACACACACACACAGCATGACAAGAGAGAGAGCGAAAGATAGAATATCAAACTAATAACAGTATTCTTAGATTTCAACTGGTAAATTCCACAACTCTTTTCAGGTGTCATACTTCTCTATACTATAGTATAGCATATGAGAGCACTGGAATCGTGTAATAGGAATTAAGATACCTGGTTTCAATCCTAGCCTAGAAAAGTTTACTTCAGAAACAAAACACCAAAATATGATGTGTGTAGATAAGAGTATACGACATTTAATGCAGGGTAGAAACACATAAGATTAGGTTTATAGCCAGATAAATGCATGCTACTTTTGATTATTTAACCATTTAGCATTCAGATTACTTTGTCAAATGTAAAGCTTATTTCGTGTATGGAAATCCTAATCAATATATAACAAATGCTGTACATTTGTTTAAATAATTAAAAAGTGCCAGTCACATGGCATGCATGAGTTTTATATGAACTTGTCCGATTTTTTCTATATATTGCAATTAAAGTGAACAGGAACACATAATTGATTTCATCGCTACAGCATCACGGTTGATGTTACCCCTTCTCATACATTCTGCTGTTGGTTGTGCTTCTGCTATGGCAAGATAGAAATTCACAGTTTACAGCTATTGGATCCTTGTTCTTCTACCAGTGCTTATAAAATAAGCAAATTACAAAACTTGACAGCTTATTTATTCACAATGCTTTGAATTAATCCTGCATTATCTTGTAGCTTTGATATTTCAGTGATGTGATTACTTATTTTTAGAATGACATTGTAGGGTAGGTGTGAGAAGCTGGATCTAGCCAGTTTGCATATAAAACGGGTGGAATATTTTGAGCTGGATGTGGCCGATTTAAATGCTAAAGGGTTAAAAATCTATAAAAAGGAAGTAGAATGAAAAATGTAACTTACCTGTGTAAATGCTTCAGGTGAGAAAGGTAAGGTTTGATTGCCAATGACATAACCAACCTTTGATTCAATTTTCTTTTGAGCCTAAAAAAAGATGTGATAGAAAATATGTTCACAAATCTAAAATCTCTATTTACAGGCGAAATATACATAGAAGATGTTTGGCCCCATGCAAAAACTGCAGGTGTTACTCCAAGTTCAAACACATGAAAATATAAACATTTGAAGACCCACTTAACTGTTGCCAGAATAGAAAGAAATCTAAAAATGAATAGTTTAAAAACAAATGAAATACAAGACAAGAAATCTGAAAAATTGATTTAAATGATGGAAGATTTCCATTTCTTAAATCTGTGATGACATTGAGAAGCTTCAATTTCAATTTTACATTCAGGATGCCATAAGATTAGTTTCTTATATATGAAAGAAACCAGATAAGAAAATAAGATGACAGAGGAATAAATGATTATCTTATAAACTTCATTAGCTTACAGTAGTTTCTGCTGTAAGATGCAGTGGACTCATACTTGAATGCCAGAGTAACACCTTACAGCTTCATTGGAGCCTCGAATATGAAGTACAGGTTATTTGGGAAAAGAATTACATTTATGAACATATATAGGAAAAAGCATGAAACCTGAAATTTTTAAAGAGGAAATGAAATGGGGACTTATATATGACTAAGAATACAACATCCACCTTTGAAGTAGATGCCAGTCCACTGCAGAGTTAACCACCACTCTCCAACTATCACCAATACTCGTTTGCAGCTAAGTGAACTGAAGTAATGTAAAATGAAATACTTTGCACGTAGTGCTACCCCATCCGAGAATTGAACCTACAACCAGGCAATCACAAGCCCAATGACTAAACCATAACACTTAGTGCCTTCACTGTGACATATATCAACCTTAGCCCAAAGCATTAATATATATGTGAGGTGGAACAATTATTTTAATTTAATACTGTTTCTATTACATTTAATGAATTTTCATGCTTAGTTAATTGCACTCTCATTACAGCAGGGGTTCAAGATGGCCAGAACCACAATAAATTAAACAAATAAAAATCTACATTATACTTTGTCACACATTTACCTTGTCTTACATTCAGAGGGGGAAAAAAATTTCTGTAAAAAAAAACAGAGAGAAAAAAAAAAACCTACAGTTTATCAATTATGTACCTTATCATGAATATATTTGACCATTTCACAGAAGCTTGGGAGAACAAATTGTTCTTTGGTCTCTTTCTTACTGTACTGTTTTGTCAAATGCAACGTCTTCATGGCTTCATTTCGAATGTCTTCTTTTCTGTAAGAAAAATAAAAGAAAATGTTTATGGTGACTACAAAACGAAAAATATTTTGCAATATTGAGCAAAGATTAGTCCTGTAAAGAGATTTTTATGCTGAGTAAAGTGTAGTGTAATGGTAGATAGGATAGAATGTCTTTTGATATTTAGATAAATTTCTAAGCTGTTCTGAGTTCTAATCCCACCAAAAGTAGCTTAGTCTTTTAATCTGATCCTTCTATTCTCATCATTTAGTATAGAGCCAACCCCTTCAATACTGCTCTTGATTCCATTGAGGGAGTCTTGTCTTCCAAATAACATTGTGACCTCATTAGTGCTAGTGTCACATAATAAGTACTCTTTTTAGATAAGTGCAAGTTAAATTTTTATAGAAACAACTAAAGAAAACAAGGACTTATATAATAAAATTATACTGGACCTTAGCAAACCACCAATCATATTTTCTGCTCACTGATAACACAATATACTACACATACTCTAACTCCAAGATTTTTCTGAAAATGTGTTTAAAATACAAGTATTGTACCTGATTTAAATATTTTATTTCTAAGTAAAAACATGAACCCTCTAAACACACAGCACTCTCCACAACACTTCTATGTGAGAATTCACTATGCCTCCCAAGCAGGTGCTCCTGCTAGAGTTAAAAATCTCTGGCTTAGATCATGATGGTAATACTGCTGACAGTGATGATGATGATGATGATGATGATGATATCCAACTTACACATCTCCAGTTGCAAGCAAGAGAACATATCTTGATGGTATGTGGTCCTCAGGAAACACAGATTTGGCATACTGTACTGAAACTGCTCGAGCTTGGAACATTTCCTGGGGAAGTAAAATGGTAAAGCATGATCTCAGAAGACTACAAGTTGGGCAATGTACAACAACACAAACAAACATACATCTTAATATAGCTTAAACCTCTAAGCACATAAATAACTAACTTCAGCGCCATTTTCTCCATTTAACATTCAGCATAGGTTGGACAGTTTGACAGGAGCTCGCAAACTAAAGGAGTGCACCGAGATCCAATGTCTGCTTTGGTATGGTTTCTACAGCTGATGCCTTTCCTAATGCCAGCCACTTTACAGAGTGTACTGGGTGCTAACTTATAAATAAATAATATAAATGATGACATGGTGCTGGTCACATCAAAATTTACATAATTTATTTCAATAGATATGTAAATGAGCAACAAAAAACAGCAACAAAACAAATAAAAAGAGCCATCAAGTTAGATACCTCTTCAATGTTTTCCATAATGAGTTCTTCCATTAATTTCTTGTTCTCTTCATTTTGGCCTTTAAATGCTGATGCCATCAAACTCAAAGATTCTTGGACAGCAAGACGAATTTCAGATTCTTCCTAATTATAGAAAAATAACAAACAATAATATTGAGATTATCTAAATTAAAATCTTTCATCAAAATTTCATGTTATTTATGTTCTAAACACCAGTTTAATAATAAAAACAATGATTTTACTAAATTCTTTGTAATTTTCAAAATTTTTTGAAACAAAGGTGGTGTGTTTCAACAGAAATAAAAGGTTAAATGATTTAACAAGAGTTTTGCAACTTGGAAAATATTTAGATTCTAAACAGTTTAAACTAACTCAATAACAAAGCTAAAATCTACAAAAAAACTAGAATAAAAAAATTCTAAAATATTTACTTAAAAAAACAAAAAAAAAACCCCCATCTTTTCAATATTTAATCATGAACGATTTTCATGTTCAATTTGTCATGAATTTCAAAAGTTGAATATTAAAGATAACAAATGCTGACAGCAATAGTAAGGAAAAATGAATTACATACTGTGCAAACAGCTTCAAAAAACTGCTTTATCAAAGCTATATCATTGGCAACAAGGTTTGGGCACCTCTTTATAATTTTCCCTATAGCAACATAGGTAAGAGCACGCAGTTTATCATCCTGCAAAATAGAAAGAACAGGTAATAAACCAAAAAGCAAATTTAACAAATAATATTTTCATAACAGAATCAAGTCCTGTTGTGTCTTGGGAGAATCATTATGCCAATATTAATAACACACACTGGTTTAATTCCACTTCTTTATTATTAGTCAGTTCGTTAAATATCAAGCCAACTAACTTTCATTTATTTAACCTGTTGATTAAAGAGGCAATCGTTTATTTATTTATTTATTTATTTTTGCTGTTCATCAAAGTTCTTTTGTTGCTAAAAAGATTGTGAATGATAACAAAGAACTTTGACAAACAAAACAGAAAAGAAAAACAAAAAAGATTGACTATTTAACTAACAATTTAAACAAACAATTGATTAGTTAATTGGTTAGATATTTAACCAACTGACTAATAATAAAGGGGTGAAATTGAACCGGTGCATATGTTATTAATATTGGCATAATGACTTTCCAAAGACACAAAATTTGTTTCAACACACGAATTCACATAAAGAATCTTGCAAGCCAAATACAAAAATGAAGTAGAACCAAATCCCTTATTGAGATATTTGTGTAATATGACATGTGAAAATCTTTCATGAACACATACTGTGATAACATCTTCCACAAAGTCGATGGACAAAGAAAAAAACAACAATAATTTAGGCAGAAGGTCAGTGATTTTGAAGAGAGGGAGTTCAGTCGACTATATCAACTCAATATTTGACTGGTACTTTATTTTATCAATGCTGGAGGGATGAAAGGCAAAGTTGACCTCAGCAGGATTTGAAGTTAGGTCATAGGCTTCCAAAATTGGCAGTACAGCCCCATTGGGGGTGATGGAAAGATCCAGGGGGGTAATAATGGAGTGATGGATGTAAAAACAATAAAATAATGGGTTAATTAGGTTAAGCTTTATTTGTGAAATGCAGTCTAGTACATCAATGTTACCTTAGAAAAAGAGACTTATAAAAATGACAAATGCATTTAATTTACCTTCGAACTTTTTAGAACTTTTACCATACTAGATAACAATTCTGCACTTATTGGTTTGAAAACAACATCTGATGCACTGCAATGAGAGAAATAATTCATAATAATATTAAATTTAAAAAATTATTAAAAAAATTGATATACAAGTAAAATGAGAAATGACTGACTGACCCAAGTATATTACTGGTACTTATTTTACTAAGCATAGAGTCATGTTTTGGAAAGATTTGAACATCTACCTCATAGATATCACTAATATTTTTGTTACTGACTCTCAGGGGGAATGAAGGATAATGCTGATCCTGGTGGGATTTGAACTCAAAGTCACTATTGTAAATCTTTTGATTCTATTGCCTCTGAACCCTCACCATATTTCTGTAGAGAAATATCACTGGAATCCTGGCTTAAGCACCCCATATAACAACCCCTATAACTTATTTGTTTTTTTTTAATTTTCAGAAAATTTTTGAAAATTTGTGTCCTACACATGGAAATTCATACGATAATGCAAAAGAAATTTTTGTGTGTGATTTAAGAATGATTTAGCTGTTGTTTTTAGCACATCTCACAACCACCTGATACCTTTTCTGTTTCTTTGTCACTCTGACATGTATTAATGTTTTACAATATTTTTCTCCTCTAAACACATTTAATGAAGCACCCAATTTTGAAATTATAAACAGAAATAAATGGCACATTCGGACTGTGTGTATATAAGATCCATGACAAAACAAAAAATTTTGATAATGAGTGAAAATTTTAGGATTTGGCAGGGGAGGTGAAGAATTAAAAAAAATAAATTTTTTTCTTTCTTGCATAATTGTACGAATTCCCGTGGGTTGAGCATAAATTTGCAAAAATTTTCTGAAAATTCCCAAAAATAAAAAAGTTATGAGGAATTGTATTGGGGTGCTTAAATCAGAACTCCACCATCCATATCTACTGGAGATTATCTCTCTTACACCATGCATCATTAGACACCTGTTCTTAAGAGCTTCGGTGAAAGCAATATTGTTGCCCTTGACATCAACAAAACAGTCAACCGTGACACTGAATGAGAAACACTACAGCTAAGTCGCCTACCTATGGTATCCACTTGCCAACTAAGTACCAATATCCCCCCCCCCCCCCCAATGAGTATAATCTCTATTCCAACATCAAGGTGTAATTGGAATGATGGCAGAATGTGAAATCTTTCAAACATTTTTTACTCGCTTCAGTCATTGGACTGCAGCCATGTTGGAGAAGAGCCATGAAGGGTATGGTTTATTAATTGCTCCCAGGAATCAGTCCATCATTTTTACTAAACCACTAAGTTGCTAAACAAACTAACACTTATTGTTAAGCAGGAGATGGAGGGATACAAACACAAAGACACATACACATGTGTGTATGTGTGTGTATATATATATATATATATAATCATCATCATCATCGTTTAACGTCTGCTTTCCCTGCTAGCATGGGTTGGACAATGCTAGCATACTCAATCCAAACATGATCGAGCAAGAAAAAACATGAAAAAACAACAACGCGAGGATGTGGTACACGTAATGTGTTATTGGACGTTCAGGAAAGGAAAGAAAAGAAAGAGGATTTCACATTTCGAGCGGAGCTCTTCATCAGAAATATACATATATATATATATATATATATATATATATATATATATATATATATATATATATATATATATATATACATACATACACATGTATATGTATATATGTATGAATGTAGACAGGTTTCCACAGTTTCTGTCTACCAAACTCACTCACAAGGAATTGGCCAGCCTAGGGCTATAGTAAAAGACACTTGCCCAAGGTACTATGCAGTGGGACTAAATCTAACCCTATGTGGCTGCAAAGCAAGCTTCTTAGCCATACAGCCATGTCTAGAGAGATCAAAAGTATCATAATTTCATCGTACCATGAAGAAATGATATCATTTACAAATTCCTCATTACCACAACTAATCTAAGAGCAAGTAAGACTCCAGATGCTAGTAACTAGCTCTGGATTCAGTAGTATCAAATAGATGCGAGATAAATCCCCTACCCTGTAGAGTGGAAGCTGGTCCAGTCTAGGAAACTTCCCAAGAACACATGGAAGCTTATTCACATTGTTTTGAATTAATCATGCATTATCTTGTAGCTTTGAAATTTTGATAATGTGATTGATTATTTTTACAATCACATCATCATAGGTAAAAGTGCCAGAACTGACCAGTATGAATGTAAAACAGGTAGAATATTTTGGCCAAATATGGCCAGTTTAAATGCTAACGGGTTTAGAGTTCAAACCTTAGAAATAATGAAACATCTATCAACCTGATGAATACACATCTATCCCAATGGTTCTTGACCAGGAGCCATAGAAGATTTTGTTTTTAAAATTAACATGTAATAAATTGGTTATACTTCTGCAATACATAAAATATTTTAATTTTTTTTAATACAATTCCTTATAATATTTAATTATAAAAATATTACAGGAGTTTTTAAACATCAAACAGCTATGGGGGTCCACCTGAGTAAAATAGGAATCAAAGGGATACATAGGTAAAAAATGGTTAAGAACCACTGATCTGTCCAGTCATTCAACATGCTAGTAATAGCAGCCAAATTTCCCTCAAATCACACTTTACCATCTAAAACAAGAAAGGGCACAAAAGACAATGTAACTCTGGCTAAGAGAAATTTTATTTTCTTGAAACACTCCTCAGCAGGGGTCTGAGCTGATACTAAAGGAAAAAACAATCTCACAATGGACAATGAGCCATTGCTACAATAACTCATCCACTTGTACATCTCAAAATATTGGTCAGCTGAAATATTAGAAAAGGGAAAGGCAGGCAGTGGTTCTGGTGATTAGTCTTACTTACTTGTAGCACACATGGTGAACGAGTTCTACAGTCATCAAACTTAGGCGGGCATGATTGTTGGATGCAAACAGGCAGTGGAAAATCACCTAAAAGTCAGATAAAACGAGAGCATTATGACCTTTCCAGTATTACACAATATTGTGTGTGTGCAATGGAACTGAAACCCAAACCATGTGGGTGGGAAGCGAACTTCTTAACTAGAGCCACACCACACTTTATTTATATATATATATATATATATATCATCATCATCATCGTTTAACGTCCGCTTTCCATGCTAGCATGGGTTATATATATATATATATATATAGGTGAGAAAGTTGGTATGTGAAAGCACGTGGTTGGATGTATAAAAGATAATAAGAGTGAAAAAACTACAGAAGGCTTGTGTTACATGGTTAAAGTATACTTTAACCATGTAACACAAGCCTTCTGTAGTTTTTTCACTCTTATTATCTTTTATATATATATATATATATATATACACACAAACATACACACAAAAGATTAGGGTTCAGGTGAACCAGGCACTTAAATGGTAAGGTACAGAGTTGGGTCAAAATTAAAATGCATACACAAAAAAGATAGACGAATACATACACAGGTACCAACGTACCAGCAGTAAGATGTTCAGGTTATGTATACGATTAATTGAACTTAACTGAGCTTGGGCTAATCAAGAATATACACACACATATATATACATACATAAGTAATTATTTTAGACTTTCGTATACACCTGGTAGTATGCCTATTTAAAGCATGTTCACTGTCTGTGGCTACCTGATGTCATCAACAGTATGGATATAAATGTCACTGGATTTACTTCAGGAATTCCTTTGTGCCCGTTGTGTATATAACAAAAGAGAGATTAATTATATATAGGTCCACTACCAATATAAAAAAATTGATTGTATCCATTCCATGTCATTCTAAACTATGAAACCCTGTATATTTCCAGCTAGAGGCAAATAACAAAATACATTATAATCAACCCAAGCAAAACTGAGTTTATTGAGCAAAGGACCTTTTGGAGAGTCACCTGATGAGACACATCTGCACCAAAGAATGCACCACAGCCAGTTGCCCAGAATCTTACCCACGAGGGGCTGATGCAGGACGGGACAAAACAATCATTGTGATTAATAAAGAATCTCATGAATTCCATTTTCTCTTTGTCAGTGGGACTGAACCTGAGACTACCAGGTTGGGAAGCAAGCTTCTTAAACACACATCCATGTCTGTGCTTATTGGTGATGACAAACCATTGGTAAACTGCTTAAGATACTTGAAAAAAGAGTTTTAGAAAGTCATGCCTACCTGTATACAAGCTGGGAAGACATTTGTGGCTTCTCTTGACTTGAGAAAGTACGGGAATATCTTCAGCCGTATCCGGGTACTGGCTGGAGTCTTCCTACATTCTGGTTTTACTTGGCTTTCCTTTTAAGAGACAGAAAAGATAAATGTTATTTTATGTTTTTTACAAGCTGTCATCATCGTCATCCTCATTTTATGCCTACTTTTCTGTTTTACAGGTCAGATGGAATTTGGTGAAGTAGATCTTTTTTTTTTTTTGTATAGCTGGATCCTTTCCTGTTGCTGACCCATATTTGTTTCCAAGCAAGGAAATAATTCCCCATGGAAGACAGGAAACAAACAACATTACTTGTACAGCAATGCTGCTCATTTACAATCATTATAATAATGTCAAGACAGGGGTAAACACACACACATACATACATATCCGAGGGTCAAGACAGGGGTAAACACACACACATACATACATACATATCCGAGGGGCTTCTAAGTCCACTCTGCTGAGTGGTTGGTTTTAGTAAGGGCAAAAATAATATCAATAAACTTACTTTTCCTTTAATAACTGTAGTTCCAAGAAATATAGAAAACAGTTTATTCATAATGACCAAGGAATTCCAGTTAATACTCCTGAATATTAAGTAAAAACAAAAAGTAATAAATAACTGAAGAATTTCAATGAATATCCTTTCACTACTTTATTCACAACACTTAAATATTAGCCATATTTACTATTAGTATTTGACTAAAGTTGTAGCAAAAATGTGACTAAAGAATAAGACAAATACAGACTTTAGAATCTTTGGCTTTTGTAGTTGGTTTGCAAAGTTCTTGATGTGAACTAGTGTGTTGAAATAGATTTTGCTATTTTGTTGTATCTTGGGAGGGTTATTACGTCAATAATAAAACCATGCACTAATTGATTGTTTGATCATTTGGTCAATCAATTAGCTAAGTTTGTCAGACAGGGAGTAGAGAAGACAAGTCATTGATGAGGTAGCAAATGGCAATGAAAGGACTCTGACAAACCCAGCTGGCTGATCGATTGACCAAAATGATTTATAAAATAATTATATTGATTGGGTAAATGGATAACCATTGACAAATAACAATAATAAAAGAAGTGAAACAGAACCAGTGCATGTGTTTATCATTGGCATAATGACCCTCCCCTGAATAAAGACAGTTTTTTAAAATCATTCAGTTGATCAATCTATCTTTTATTTGTTTTGGTCATTGGACTGTAGCCATGTCCGGACCATTGTCTTGACAGTTTAGTCAAACAAAATGACCCTGGTACTTATCTTTTTAAAATAAGTACTATTTTTTGAAGTCTGGTACTTATCCTATTGGTCTATTCTATTTACCAAACTGCTGTTATGTGGATGTAAACAAACCAACATTGACTGTCAAGCAGTGACAGAGAACACATGCACACACATACATAAGTATAGACTAATCTTTCAACTACTCTAAACATTAGGATTAATAGTTTGAACACTATATTAATAGAATGTCTGGAATGCAATGGAGACAACAAGGTTGTCAATAAAACTACTACTTACCCCATAACTTTTTTCAGTTCCATATCTCCAGCTGTTGCTATGCTATAGGGGAAATAAATAGATAAACATACAAATGAAGAAGGTTGGCGTGGTGATGATGATAATTATGATGGTTTCCAACATTGATCCAAAGCACACATTTTAGGGGTACGAACACAAACAGTTCCTGACATGCTTATTTTTATTAACTTTGAAAAGGATGAAAGACAGAGTTAAACATGACTGGAACTTGTATTGATAATATTGAGAGTGGTTGGTGGTAATAATATTGATGGTGTTGGCAGTTAGACTGCAATGTTGAAATTGTCAATGGAAGACTTGGCAACTGGAATAATAGGAAACAGATAAATTGTTGTGATTGGTTGTGGTTATAGGTATTAGTGTTGGAGGTAGTAGCTTCTGTGGTAATGACTTTGGCAGCAGTAGTTTTAGCAATGATGGTGGTGATGGCTGCAGAGTGAAGTTGGTGACTAGAAGGCATTTAATATTCAAAAACTGAATGAAAAACATCACCTAGTATTTATGAGGGGCATTTCAGAAGTTTTGAGACATTTTCGTGAGAAGCAGTTATAACTGTCCTAGATTACTGTAATCTGAGTATGTCATTTCTATACATCTCATAAGTGGATGTGCCAACTTTTTTTTTATTCCAGATTGAAGAAAACAGCTGTAACACACACCCTACTAAACTGCCTGTCACAATCCCATCCTTGTAACCAAATACTTGACAGAGATGGGAATTAAAACTGTCCCTCAGCCTCCCTGCAGTCCTGACCTTGCTCCTAGTGACTTTTGGTTGTTCCCCAAGCTGAAGGAGAACCTCAGGGGCAATCATTTTGAAGACATTGAGAAGATAGGGTCTGTGACAAGAGTCCTGGACACCTTGACTTTGGAGGACTTCCGTGAGGCCTTCACAAAGTGGCTGGAGCACTTCAACACGTGCACTGAAGTCAAAGGATCCTACTTTGAAGACTAGTTTTGTACTTCTTTGAAATTATTAAATGTCTCTCTTGAAAAAGTCTAGAAGCTTTCAGAAAGCACCTCATAGCAATATTGTGAATATGGACATTGATGAATATTTTAAAAATCTAACAACTGTGTTTTTGTTCTGTTTTAACAATGTTTCTTTTAACAACTGTTTTCTGTTTCCAACAATTAAATAAACTGTACCAAATTACCTGGTTTTTTGTGGAGCACCCTGTTGTAATAAAAAAGATGACATTTAATATAAAAAAGAAAAAAATTTGAATGTAAACCTTACCTATGTCTTGTGTCAGCAGCACCAATGATGTAATGGCATACAACTTTCTCATCAGGAAAGATACCGGAACCTAGGAAATTCAAAATACCCAGTTTGCATTTTTCTAACTCTTCTGGCTTTAGAGGATTGTCACCTGTAACTCTTTTCAATGATTGTTCACTCATTCCTGGAGGTGGTATAGCAGGAGTAGAATTATCCCCAGAGGTCACTGTTGCATGAGCACTGTAGATAGAAAAGTTAGGGTGTCTATATATATATGTATATACACATAATTATATATATATATATATATACACACACAATTATATATTCATATATATATATACATATATACACACACAATTATATATACATACATATGCATACACTATTATATATACATACATATATATATACACACACACATTACATATACATACATTTATATATATACACACACATAATTATATATACATCTATCTATCTATCTATCTATATATATATATATATCACCTTTATATCAGCACACCTGTTTCTGGCCCTTTTCTGTACCTCTCTCTCACTTTCTATCTTCTCTCTCTCACTGGGTATCCATGTACCTCCTCCATAGCAAGACACCTATTTCTGCCTCTCTATTTCCCTGTTACACTCTAACCTTTCACCATTTGATACTCGATCATCACCTCCTCTAATGCCCCCTCTGTTGTGGCAAGATACCTGCTTCTGTCTCTTTGTCACACTCTAACTTTCATCCTTTTGGGGGTCAATAAATTAAGTACCAGTTGCGTACTGAGGTCGATCTAATCAACAGGGCCCTCCCACAAAATTTCGGGCTTTGTGTCTAGAATAGAAAAGATATTGATATTTAGCATTATATAATGCAAGAAATGTATAATAGAGGAAACTAACTCATTGGATCATATATATTGGAACATCATGGATGCATTCTGGATTCAACACTCAGATATTATGTAAAGGTTGTAATCATATGGAAACCATATGGACATAATAAATCTGTATTCACCTCTCGTACCTCTTGCTCTTATGGTTATCATTTACTCTTAGTGGGAACATTTACTACTTGTATGTCTTGAATTTTTGGTTCCATGCACAAGTTAAAATTACATCATAATTTAATTACTATGTGAACTGATAGCCAGTTCATTGTGGGAGAGCTTACTGTGAGTTCTGTTTGAGTTATGTGTGTGTGTGTGTGTGTGTTGTTTTTTGTACGACAATATGATTTCTCTAGGTTACATGTCATCAATATGTTTACAAAGATACTTACTTGTAAGGTAACAGCAACACATCCATTACGTAGTCCAAAAACAATCGGCTAATATTCGGTCTCTCTGAGAATTGATACATCTGTTCAAGTTTGGAAGGATCACTTGGAATTTTCACATGTTGTAAAGCTGGCACCAACAACTGGAATAAACTGTGTTTAAAAAGAAAAACAAAACAATTTCATTAGGGATATACTAAAAAGATCCATTAAGAGTTCTATTTTACTTTCCATTTTGAAGAAGATATAGTGAGATTGGGTTTCAGGTTGTTGGATGTTGAACAGGTATGACTATGTAGTAAGAAGATTGCTTCTCAACCACATGGTTTTGAGTTCATTCCTACTGTGACACCTTGGGCAAGTGTTTTCTATTATAGCCCTAGGTTGACTAAAGCCTTGGGAGTGGATTTGGTAGACAGAAACTGAAAGAAACCTATCATATATAAATGCGAGTGAGTGAGAGAGAGTTTGTGTTTTTTCATTCCATTAACGCTTGACAACAACCCTTCAAGGTGGTGCCTTAGTTGAATGACTGAAACAAGTAAAAGATAAAAGGTATGTGTGTGTGTGTGTGTGTGTGTGTGTGTTATTGTCACCTTGCCTTGACATTGCCCGTTGGTTGTGAGTTTCACTGTCATACAGGCAGTGTCCTTCTTTCTAAACTAACACGTCTGGTCATGGAGAAATGTTACCTTACATGGAAACAAGTGAAGGTTAGTCAGAGGAAGAGCATGTGGCCACAAACAATCTGCTTCAACAGACACTCTCCAACGACCCGTGCAGGTATGAAAAGGTGGGCATTAAAATGATGATAATGTTACCTTGTCTCACAGACATGGTAACAAAAGATCAAAAGATGTGGCAATATGTCATACAACAAATCCATCTAAACCAGGCCAGCATACACAGGCAGCTGTTAAAAATGCTAGTGATGAATTATAATTATGAGGAGCTTTGTGACACAAGCTGCAGCAAAACTGCACAATTAGCGACAGTTTATTGATCATCAATGCCAAACTGAAATCTTTTTTTCAATGAATGTGAATTAAGATGTTATAAATCTTAGATTTGAGTTTTGTTGTCTTCACACCGAAACCTTTTACACTTTCACCTCAAAATAATTAATGTTTTTAATCTATATAAATTCAATACAATACCTTAAACACCTTCACATTAAATATGGAGACAATTTTTTTAAAAATTAATAAACTTTATTTATATATATATGTATAAAACATACAAGAAGCAGATATTGTACTCAATAGTTTATGGAACATACACATATTTCAGAAAATTGCCATAACTACATAATAGTTGAAGAAACATTATATAATCTAGCAATTTACCTCATCAGTGATCCACAATAAATATGACAACAAATATTGAAGGGTAAATATAAATACATTTTTCCAGTTATGCAAATTATCAACAACTCTGTATGCTGCACGATGTAGCAGAGGCCAAAAATATGGACCATAAATGCACATACCTATCTTGCTGGGGTTGTGGTCGACCTTCAATACAGTTTAATAAGTTTGGTATGAGTTCTGCTTGTTGAGCAGGTTCAAGTCGAGGGTAACCTTTCTTAATATAAAGTATAGTAAAATTCTGCAACAGAAGAAAACAGTAGTAAAAAGCCATCATCATTTATTTGCATTGGAAAACCAGGATATATATATATATATATATATATATATATATATATATATAATATTAGGGACAAAATCCAAAATTACAGGAAAAAACTCAATTAAAATCAATTTATAAAAAATTAAAATTAAATTGAGCTTTACAGTGAATTTTCATTGATGAGTTTATGAACCTTGGTTCTTTTCCCTAAAACTATATATATATATATATATATTGCTTATGCCAAGAAATTAGAAACTTCAAGTGATATGAAATAAATTGTTTTTAATGGTGGAGCTCAAAAGATGGAGCTATAAATAATAATTTCTAATTTTGGCACAAGGCTAGCAATTTCGGGGCAGAGGGTAAGTCAATTACATCGACCCCTGTAATCAACAGGTATTTATTTAATCAACTCCAAAAGGATGAAAGGCAAAGTCAACCTCGGTAGAATTTGAACTCAGAATGTTAAAGACAGACGAAATACCATAAAGCATTTTGCTCAGTGCGCTAATGATTTACAACTTACTGCCTTAGATAAAGTTATACATAATAGCATGTAGAATATTAGGTTAAAAAAAGCCTTCAATAGAAAAAGTTGAAGGTTACATATATCTATATGTATGTAACATCAAATCCATTACATTGATCAGGCATTTTATGAACAAAAGAACCATTGGCCTCATGATTCCAACAAAGCAATCACTAGTTCAATAGATTTCTGATGATGTGTGATTCAGACAGAGGAAAAAAATGTCTTTTTTTAAATTTTATTTTGATGCACAAATTTATCAGTATATATGATATAATGAAGGAAATTGTTGTATACAGTGCTCAGGTGCACTACAACTAAACAAAAAGACAAAACAAAAGCCATCAGGTGTACTGTTGGCGGATTTCTGGAAGCATGGAAGTTTTGAAGGATGTAGTGTCACGACAGCTAACATGAGATGCAGATAGTTTATTCCATGCTTCAGCAATTCTGAGTGTAAAAAAAATGTTTCTGAAAGTCATGGGTACTGTGTTGTCTTTTGATTTTATAAGCATGTCCACGAGTGTTTGTCACATGGAACTCAAAAAGGTGCCCAAGGTTGTTGTTGGAAAGATGGTGGATAATCTTGTTTATAATAAACTTTATTTTATATTTCTTACCTACAAGAGATGATGTCCGATCTTTAGCATATGGCTGTATGTCTTCTCAAACCACAATCACAAGAAAAGGTGTTGATGAGAATTATCAACAAAAACAAAGCTGATAAATAGGCACAGGTGTTGCAAATTAAGTTTCATTACCAATAAACATCAGATTGGACGACACTTTACTCAACCAAGTAAAATATGTAAAATATGACCTGGACCGTAAAATGCTAATGTAATACTTATGTTCCCTGTTGACAATACATCCGGCTGCTTTGTGCTTTCAAAGATCAGTCGAGTATAACACTATCTTGCTTGAGAAACAGGTAAGGAATGGCAACAAGAAGGGGATCCAGCCATAAATGCAGACTTAAATAAGTCCCCATCCGACCCATGCCAGCATGGAAAAACAGACATAAAATGTATGAACAAACAAATCTTTTATCTCCCTTGTTTTATATTTTACTTATTTCTGTCACTGGACCGTGGTCGTGCTGGGGCATGGCCTTGACAGCGAACTTTATTTCCATCTTTATTAATACAATGTTGTCATTTCATGTAGCCGCAAGCCCTTATCGTCAACAATAAATATAAACCCAGACATATGCAAAGAAAAATCCCACCCAAAATACAATGTTACAGATTTTCATATTTGACATTGGCTTTGATCCCATTTCTGAGTTTGGTATCTACAAGGGTGTTAAACTTCAGCTCAGTGACTCATCTTATACATATGTACTGGTTGACATAATAATATGCCTCTGTACAGTTACCATGGAGAGCCAATTAACCTATGCAAACATGAAGCATTCTGGGTAATGAATTGAATAGCAATGATGGTGATAATACCAGTGACAACAACAACAACAACAACACCAGCAGATTTGATTTGTTTTGTTATACAAATCAATACAGCACACTGTCAGATGCTCATTTTTATTGAATATTTTATTTATCTCCTTCAAGCGCAATAAAAGTCTCTAGCTTTGTTTTCTTATCGTCAAGAGCAAGGCAGTGTTCAGCACTCTTCATAAGGCCTCTGAAAACTCGTGGACAGAACAGAGGCAAGATACACCCCATACTGGAAACTTGACTCAAATGTTCACTAGGCAGGGGACACCACTAAAGACACCATCATCATCATTTAACGTCCATTCTCCATGCTGACATGGGTTGGATGGTTTGACATGGAGCTGGCCAGATTCCAGTTGTCTGTTGTGGCATGGTTTCTACAGCTGGATGCCCTTCCTAATGCCAACCACTTAACAGAGAGTGCTGGGCGCTTTTGACATGTCACAGGTCCAGGCACAATTATGCAGCACCAGCTTGGGTGCTTTTTATGTGGTACCGGCACATGAAATGACAAGCCTGTATATGTGGATGACAGCAATTTTACTAAGCTTAACGTGTCTTATCAAGTACAGCAAATCACCTCACCTCCCAGCCCCTTGTAATTTCCTCAGTGAGGCCCAGCATCCAAAGATCCTTTCTCACCACTTTCTCCCACATCGTCCTGGGTCAACTCCTTCCACAGGTTCCCTCCACAATTAGAGCTCGGCACTTCTTTATGCAGCTGTCCTCATCCATATGCATCACATGACCAAACCAGCACGGTCTTCTCTCCTGCACACATCTGATGCCTCTTATACCCAGTTTTCCTCTTAAATCATTTACACTCTGTCATGCATGCACACTGACATTGCCAATCCTCTGTAGTCAAAACCTAAACCGGTTGAGAGGTAGTCTATCACCTAAGTAGGCCAAGGTAGAAATTTGAACTCAGAAAAGAACAGGTCTGGCTGTGTGTTTAAGAAGTTTGCTTTCCAACCACATTTCAGGTTCAGTCCCACTGCTTGGCACTTTGGACAAGTATCTTCTATTATAGTCCCAAGCCAACCAAAACCTTGTGAGTAGATTTTGGTATATGGAAACTATAAGAAACCTGTAATGTATATGTGTGTGTGCATGTGTATATGTGTGTGTGTACACGCACACGCACACACACACACACACACACAATGGGCTTCTACAGTTTCCATTCACCAAGTTCACTCACAAGGTACTGGCCAGTCCAAGGCTATAGTACATTTGCTCAAAGTGCCACACAGGGAGACTGAACCCAAAATAATGTGATTGCAAAGCAAGCTCTTTACCCACATAAGCCATGCCTGCTCCTATTGTTAATTTTGAAAAAAATACAAAAGATCAATTAGGCCTTAGTCACACTTTCTGATAACTGCAGTTGTTGCATAACCTTAAGTCAATTTTGATCAAACAGACCTCTGATCAAAAGCATTCAAGCTATGACCAGCCCGTCTTTTCAGAGGATGTCTAAATTTACATTATTTAACGCGTTTTTTCTTTTTTTTTTTAAGATAGTAAAATTTGATTTGGGTGAGACTGACTGCTATTTCTAGTAGATTCAGCACACATATAGAAGTTCCCTCTGTGATATTTATGTAGTCTATCTGCAGCCCACAACCTCACTAATCAACAATTTATAGCAGCATTTGAATCCAGCACTCTAAGTTAACAAAACACTAGCTAACTATAAACTGTCCTTACTCGAGTCAAGTCAGCTGTATTTCTTCATGGTACCTGTTTTCATTTGTATGCACCGAGTTACCTAGGACTTAATTATCTAAATACATTATGATCACTGGTGCAAAATAATTTACAGCAGGATGTGCTGCTTAACACAAACCACTCAACCGTAAAATGAGTGTGGCATCTATCTTTCAGCTAGGTAGGTGGAGACAAACTGAATGATATTGCATAATAGATACATTATGATTGATAATTGAAAACATAATAATTGACAAAATAATAATAATGGCTTCTAATTTAGGAACAAGATCAGCAATTTTGAAGGGAGTGGCATTAATCAATATCATCAAGTCTAGAACTCAGCTTGTATTTATTCCACTATTAATTCGGGGGGGGGGGGGGGGATGAAAGGTAAAATTCCTTTTGGCAGGATATGAACTTAGAGAGTAAAGAGCCAGAACAAATATCACAGCTCAAGGCCAACCAGTGAATTGAAAGTCAATTTGGTAGAAAACTGCATGCATGCATCATCATCATCGTTTAACGTCCGCTTTCCATGCTAGCATGGGTTGGACGATTTGACTGAGGACTGGTGAAACCGGATGGCAACACCAGGCTCCAGTCTGATTTGGCAGAGTTTCTACAGCTGGATGCCCTTCCTAACGCCAACCACTCAGAGAGTGTAGTGGGTGCTTTTACGTGTCACCCGCACGAAATGTACCCGCATGAATGTACATATATATGTATTCATTCGTGTGTGACTATGTGATTGCTTACATTTGCACTTTTCAGAAAATTGCTAACCTACAAGTGATTTACATAGTTGTCATGCTCCTCTGAATTTTCAAAGGTATGTGAAATAAAAGATTCTTTACTTGATAGATGAAAACTATGTATGTATGTACATACGTATGCATTCATGCATGTCTGTGTGATTGCTTACTTACAAGTGAATTACACAGTTGTTATGTTCCTATGTATTTTCAAACAGGTGTGTGGAATAAAAGACTCCTTACTTGAAAAAAAAAAAAACAAAAAAAAAAAACAGGTAAGGGTTAGCAATAGGAAGGGCATCCAGTTGTAAAACAATGCTTCAATAATATATTCATCTAACCCATACTAGCAGGGAAAAAACAAGACTTAACCAAAAAAAAAAAATAAATAAATAACCCTCATGTTGCCAGTTTAGTTAATATTACCGATAGATATTTGAGAAGATATGGCAGCTTTAATACATTCATATAATCTTGTGGCATTGAAAGATACAAGTATTTATGAAAACAGAGAGGAATCTGTGAAAGTAAAATCAATCTTTTACTATTTGATATTCTACAGCAACATTATTCTTTCAGGCAGCCTTGGCAGAAATATGCCAAATGATTGTATTTCTTTTCCTTTACAAAAGTTCTATATTAAGAAAAAATTGCAGTAGGAAATTTGTTTTGGTAATGGAAACTTGACAGTCCTATTCTTGGGATCTACATTTATCTTTATCTCTTTATTTTTTTGCTTGTTGCAGTCATTTGGCAGTGGCCATGCTGAGACACCACCTTGAAGGGTTCCACTGAACAAATCAACCAAAATACTTATTTTTAAGTTAAGTATGGTACCTCCTATTCTATTAGTCTCTTTTGCCAGACTGCTATGTCACAGTGATGTAAAGAAACTAACACCAGTTGTCAACCAAGAGTTGGGGACAAACACATGCATACACACACACACACACACACATATATATATAACGATCATCATCATTTAATGTTTTCCAACCCTTACCTGTTTTTCAAGTAAAGAACATTTTTCTTATATTCCAGAAGAATTTACTGAGCTATAACTGGGGACTTTTGTTGACAGGAAGTGTCAAAAAAGGCCACCATCCTTTATAGGACTGCCACATTCTGTTGGCATATAAACATAATATATATATATATATATATATATATATATATAGACACATAAGTGTGTGATTGTGTGTGTGTACACTTATACAATAGGTTTCACAATGTTTTTGTCCACCAAATTCCCTTACAAGGTATTGGTTGGCCCAGAGCTATTGTGGAAGACACTTGCCCAAGATGTTGCTCAGTGGGATTGAACCTAAAGCCACATGGTTGAGAAGTAAACTTTATAACCACACAGTCATGCTCTTGTTCTTTAATATCTCACACTAAGGCCTTGACATTAGCTAAATGATTTCGCAAATACAATGCAAAGTCGCAGATACCAAAATATTGTTGCTCATGAAAATACAGACTGGGCCTTTGTGATTTATTAATGGTTTTTGTAAATGCCAGAATTAGAGGAAATTACTTTGCATAGTGAATGGTAATATTGAGTCAGAAGACTCTAAATAAATTTAAAGAATATATATACATGTATATTAAAAAAAAGCTAAAACATAGTGAACCTTTAATGTTCCCCATAATAATTTTTATAATCAATGAAATTCCTCTGAATGAAACAAGTCTGTTACTAAAATCAGCAGAACTTGTTCCATTCATTAAACCATTTTTTTAAAATTCAAGCTTCTCAGTAATATAATAAAAGCTTCAGTTAGGATTCTATGCTGAAGGCAGTTAGAAATATGTTTCAAGATATTACTCTCATTTCCAGTATTCCTGTACTATCACCCTCTCTTGTACTGATTCTATTCAATCTAATTACCAACAACCATCAGGTAGTTCCCCCGCTCTCTCTCCCCCCATCACCTTCTTACTCTGGCTCTCTTCTGTTACGTTTTTATGTCACTCTTTTGTTCGAATTCTTTTCTAGTTAACTCTTTCTCTCTCTCTCTCTCTCTCTCTCTCTCTCTCTCTCACTGCCCCCATTTCCAATTCTTGTAAATAGTTAAACTCATAATCTTGTAACCACATTTAGAAGAAACCATCCTTGGTTAGAAATTTATAAGTTATAATAAACTGATTTTTTTTATAAGATACAACAAAATAAATATTTAACTCTACAATTTGTATTGAGTTCTCTAACAGATAATGCTTCAACTGGTGTTAACATATCTCTAAACATGTTAACCACCTATGCATAAAACACACACACACACACACACTCAGTAGAATAAGAAATAGAAAGTCCTTGGTACAGTATTATATATTTTTGAAAAGATGAATAGAAATGGCATCCCTGTTAATTTTTCTACTTAAAAAACTAGATGTTTATAAAATTATTAGGTATTTACACACACACACACACACACATTTATATACACATACACATTTATACACACCCACATGTATATAGACACAAGTATCCCAAGTCATGGAGTACATAGTAATGTGCTCTATTTCTTTTTCACGATAAGAATTCTAAGAACATTCTACACTTATGTTGTGTATGTATGTACACACACACACACACACATACATACATGCATATATATATATAAGCAGGATATTGACAATATGACAGCTAGTTCTACATATTCATTATAATCCTATGAATTCAGTATTCTCAACTAAATTATGTTACCTCTCAAAAGAAACTGATAATCCATTGTTATTGATTCACGAACGAGTGAATTAACATTCTGGGCATTTCATTACATCTGTGCTGGTCTATACACACAAAAAAAAAATCTGACATGTATACACGTAAACAAATAAAATATATATATGATAAAAAAAAAAGGTAAATAAAAAGGTCAATGAAATAACTATCTTTAAAGGCATCAATCCAAGGAAGAGGAAAAAAGAAAGAGTAAGTTTTCTTCTTAATAGTAAAGAAGCAGGCATTTCTCCTTGATTTCACACAGTGCTGATTTAAAGTGGCATACAGAGCTTTCCATGGAGATATAAGATAAAAAAGAAATGAAACCAGAAATTATATACCATAACGAGAGAGGGGGGGAGAGAGAGACAGGGAGAAAGAGAACAATTTAGAAATGAATTTAATATAAATATATCTCAGCTAGATTTTGGTATCAATAAATGAGGCTCCTTATTTGGAATAAGTGATGTGTGTAGAGAGCCAAGTATAGAGAGCTGAGTTCCTGGAGAGATGTTGAAACTACAACTTGGATTCCAGTTCTTAGTTCTTGTTTTTTTTTTTTTTGCCTCACTTACTGAAGTGTAAACATCACACACTAATGTTTCCACATGCATGCATATCCAAGGTCTCGTGTTAAAGTAAGGAAGTAATAAGTACAGGATGTTCGTTATCATCAGCACTACAACATCACCAAAACTGAGTGTTTGGGTTGTCTTTTGTGCTACATTCCTGGCAATAAGGTTTGTTAATACCCTTTTTGTAGACCATATATTTATATGATAAAAAAAAACAGTGAGCAAGTGACTTTTCCAGCAAACATGGAAGCCACTTTGTAGTCGCTTAACCTGCTAAAAATAATAGCCAAATAGCCTTGCTGCTTTACAAAATAAAGAACATGTTGGATGTGTAGTTTTTGATTAACTATATCAGAGAAATAAGACAGATAGAAAGGTCATGGCAGGAATGCCTTTAATTATAGGTCTGCTCAACCGAGGCTGACTTGGGATTAAACAATAGTTCACAGAACCTACTTGAAAGTCAGTCTGAAGGACAAGAAACCTTAAAAAGTCTTACGATTTAATTTTCAAGGATCACAACATACTAATCAATTGAGTGACCTTTAGCACACTTAGACATATTGTATGACAGTAGAGTTTTCTCCCCTGTAGTTGCAGACGCATTGTGTCACACTGAGAGGGGAAAAAAACTCATCCGGCAACATGATGCACCTCCAGCATGCTAAAGGTTAAAGGAGCAACAAATTGTGTTTTGTCACTCTAGTACATTTTCCCTTGAGCCACAACATGAAAGGCTCATCAGTGATGCCTTGACAGCCCTCTAGATCACATATCACTCATCATCATTTTAGCATCCACTTTTCCATGTTTGCATGGATTGGAGATTACTGAGGCACAATTAGTACAACCAGATGCCTTTCCTGTTGCTAACTCACATCAGTTTTCAAGCAAGGTAACATTTTTCCATAAACAGACATGTTTTAGCAGAATTTTATCTAGCTTGGAAACAGGTGACAGTTAGTGACAGGAAAGGCATCCAGCCATAGAAAAACTACCTCAACAAATTCTGATCAACCAATGCAAGGATGGAAAAGTGAACATTAAAACAATGACACTGACGATGATAGTGATGATGACACACACACACAAAACAGGTTTCTTTCAGTTTCCATCTGCCAAATCCATTCACAATACTTTGGTCAGTCCAAGGCTATAGAAGAAGACAGCTGCCAGAGGTGCCATGCAGTAGCACCGAATCTGAAACCGTGTAGTTGGAAAGCAAATTTCTTAACCTCACAGATATGGCTGCTTGCTGCTGCTGCCCCTTCTCCTCCTCATCAGCAGCAGCAACAACAACCACACACGCACGCGCGCGCACAACCTAACTCTGAAATTAATATTTCATCCGGATAAAATATCAATTATCTAACTCATTGTTGTGAATTGTAATACTAAATTAATTAAATCTCAAACTGGAAATTAGTTTCAATGGAAGATTTCCTAAATCGCTCAAGCTTAAATACCTACATCTATTCTTTAACTCCTTTCAACAATACTGTCTTTTGTTTTTGATTTTTCTTCTCCATTTTCCTCACTTTAAACAAACATTTCTGTTGTCTGTATTATTATGTTGACCATGAACTCTATTCTTTTCGAGATGTGGTTGATTAAAAATTAAAATTAAAAACAAAACGAAAGAAAGTAACCAGATACCAAATTAATATAATTAAGTCTTGAGTAAAAAGTAAACACAAAAACAAAAAAATTTTTTTAATCTTTCCTTAATCATGAAATGAAAAAAAATGAAAAAAATAATATAATAATATAATAAAAATTTAACATACAAGCATGAAGAATTAATTGAAAATAAATAAAAATATAACTCCCGGTAAGAAAAAAAAGAAATTTGAGTAAATAATTTTAATATTACTTGGGTGGAATTATTGATTTTGAATTTTAGCAGATTTACTTTGAACTGTCGTATAACCTCTTAACCAAACATGTGTGTATGTAGAGAGAGAAAGAGAAGAAGGGGAGAGAAGGAGGGATAGAGAGAGAATGTGTATATGGATATACATGTGTGTGTGTAAGTATATACACACACACTCACACACACATATATATATACGTTTTTACTCTGTTACTTGTTTCAGTCATTTGACTGTGGCCATGCTGGAGCACTGTCTTTATAGTTGAGCAAATCGACCCAAGAGCTTATTCTTTGTAAGCTTAGTACTTATTCTATCGGTTTCTTTTGCTGAACTGCTAAGTTGTGGGGACGCAAACACACCAGCATCGGTTGTTAAGCAATGTTGGGGGGACAAACATACACACAAACATATACACACACACACACACACACACATATATACGACGGGCTTCTTTCAGTTTCCATCTACCAAATTCACTCACAAGGCCTTGGCCGGCCCGAGGCTATAGTAGAAGACACTTGTCCAAGGTGCCACGCAGTGGGACTGAACCCGGGACCATGTGGTTGGTAAGCAAGCCACTTACCATACACCACACATATATTTATATATATTAAATACAAATCCAATAGCCTTTGTCATGATGGCAGCTCTTTTAATTTTAAACCTTATTTCCCTATAGGAGAATTATGTAATTACTGTAAAGAAACATGCCTGTGTATTGTAATCCAAAGATGACAATTTTGGATGGTAAATTGGTTTCAAATTTTTGCACAATTTTCATCTAAATTTATATGAAAATAATAAAATTTTTCAAGTAAATATTTTAATTCAATTTTAACACTAAAATTTTTCATTAAAGGATAAAAGAATCTTTTTTTTCCTCAATAACTACCAACAAATAAAACCTTGTTTCTAATGGAAATTTTGTACTTCAACAATTTTTTGAAAAGGTATGACAGAACATATCTTAAAAGTTTGAAGCATGCAAATTTCTTAAAAGACAAAAAGTTGATAAATATTGCAATAAATAATTTGGATTATAGATTTAAAAACAGACATAAAAATATTTACTTTGACATTTTAATCCCTTTAACAACAATGGACACATGCAAACATCTGGTAGGCTTCCACGGTTTCCATCTACTAAGTTCCACTTACAAGTCACAGGTCAACCCAAAGCTATGATAAAAGACACTTTGCCTAAAGTGCCGCACAGTGGGATAGAACCTGAAACCATGTGGTAGCAAAGCAAACTTCTAAACCACACACTTATGGTGCATTCATTTGAGTGGTCAATGCCCACAGTATCTAAGTAAGAAACCCTACATGAATGTAATAAGATCCACTACAAGATCCAGTCCTTCTTGTAGTGTGGTAGCTTGTATGCCTCAATGACCCTGAGAGCTATGCCCGTGAAGTACAAGCTCATATGCTGGACAGGAAGTCAAAGGATAAAATCCAAACTAATGTCGACCACATCTTCCCAGAGGTAAAAACAGGCTTGCGCAGGGCCAACACTCCTACCTAGGAAAGAGCTAGGTTACAGAAGCAACAATTGGAAACCAACAAGACCTGAAAAAGGAAAGAAGTGAAAAGAGACAGCCCAGAGTCAAGAGCAATGGACAAAAAAGAGGAGAGAAGGAGAATGTAATACAACACCAATAAGAAAAACTTGTAAATGTAAGGAACCAATTGTACAAAATCAAGAGAAAAATTCTGCAATTTTTCAAGGTCATCTTTAGAGTTGTGACGATGCATGGCTCAGTGGTTAGTGCATCAGGCTCACAATCACGAGGTAGTGAGTTCGATTCCTGGACCAGACTGTGTGTTGTGTTCTTGAGCAAGACACTTTATTTCACGTTGCTCCAGTTCACTCAGCTGCAGAAATGAGTTGTGATGACACTGGTGCCAAGCTGTACCAGCCTTTGCCTTTCCCTTGGATAACATCAGTGGCGTGGAGAGAGGAGACTGGTATGCATGGGCAATTGCTGGTCTTCCATAAACAACCTTGCCCAGACTTATGCCCCGGAGGAGAACTTTCTAGATGCAATCTCATGGTCATTCATGACCAAAAGGGATTTTTTTTACCTTTACCTCTTTATTTTTAGAATCAGAATCACTTCACATATGCAGATAAAATGACATAGAGAAAAAAAAAATGTTATTTACCGTAATAAATGGTGACGCTGACGGATCTTGGTACTGTGTAAGCAAGGACTGTACTGGTAGCTGAACCTTGGGACGAGTCTTTAAACGTTTGTTGATGTGAACCAGTAGTTCCATCACCTGAAACAGTTCAAATGAAAACATTGTATTACTCTCTTTACTCTTTTACTTGTTTCAGTCATTTGACTGCGGCCATGCTGGAGCACCGCCTTTAGTCGAGCAAATTGACCCCGGGACTTATTCTTTGTAAGCCTAGTACTTATTCTATCGGTCTCTTTTTGCCGAACCGCTAAGTGATGGGGACATAAACACACCAGCATTGGTTGTCAAGCAATGCTAGGAGGACAAACACAGACAATAAATCTTCGCAAGCTGAGTTTTGTGTCCAATGAAGGAGACGACGTTGGCACGGGTGCCAGTTGTCAAATTTAGTTCAATTTCACTTGCCTCAACAAGTCTTCGCAAGCAGAGTTTAGTGTCCAATGTAGGAAAGGTACGTATAAGTGGGCTGGCTACACCCCTGGCAGAGGCCTTGCATGCAGAATGAAATACAAGGCATTATTTATAAGACATACACTACAAACAACTGACGCATGCTGGAGGAATGTACTTATAGAAGGGATAAACCAAGAGAGGCTTAGAATAAAGTAGTTAGATTAGACACAATAAGGTTCAAAATACTGAGCCTCACAGGATCAAGATGCAAAGAATATGTCAGTATGGACGGCAGACATGAAATGGTGGTGATGATGATGATATACCCACTACCCAATGGATAAAAAACATGTAAAACAGAAATAAAACCAATCAAAAAAAAAAAGTCAATGGAAATACCTTTTTCCTGACTTCTTCTTGTGGACTGGAAAGTCTTGACAGGACAGGAGCCAGAAACTTTCCCAGTGCCACTTCTATGTTTTCATCAGTATCCGCAGAAGCTATGCGCAAAAATACGCGCTCCAAGCGCACTAAAACAAGAAATGAAAAGAAAAGACAATGAATATATATTTCTTTATACAAAAATTTTCGTTATTGGTTCATTCAATATTTACTGATTGACACATAACAAAGAATTTCTTTAATCCTTTAGCATTCAGATTACACTGTCAAATGTCATGCTTATTTATTGGTTTCAAATTTTGGCACAAAACTTTTAGTCTCGACATCAATGGTCGGGCAGAGACCGTGTCAGTCGACAGGCTTAAAAAGGCACATTTTGAGGTGCCCACACCTGTCAACAACACCCCAGCCATGCCCACTTTTGATCCTTTACAACCACCTACACACCCACCTTTGACCACACCATCACTTTCACCTTCGTCGCCACGACCTAACACAAACAAACTCTATGTCACCAGGACAGGCTGCACTGTGCATTGGCCCCAAAAACTCACCACAACTATTTACATCTAACAACCTTTTCTCCTGTGACAGACAATTGTTTTCTAGTGTGCTGAATAATTCCAATGTTTTGCCATTTTGTGCATGCTCCTTTTATATTGCTTGTAATTATTTCCTCTTGATGTATCACATCTTGTTTGCGATCGGTTACCATCTTTGCTCTTTTCTTGTGCCTGCTCCAGTCATTCTAATTTCACACTAGTGTTCACAGAGGGCAGCCCCTGTAGCGAGGCACAAGAAGCCAGTGCCATTTTCAATGAGATCTTGCTGGTAGCCATTACCATGTCCGAGACAAGAACGAGATCTCACCTGCAACCATTTGCCATGTGTGAGACGACAATGAGGCTCTTGCCAGCAACCAGTAATTAAGCTGGAGAATAAGACATTCTCTCTCTCATTCCTTCTCGCGCTTACGCTGAGAAACACTGTGAAACCAGCAGCTCACAGCGGACCCTTGTCCTGCTCTAACTCCGCATGCTTATCTCCAGAGGTAATGAACCTCAAGTGTACAGAGCTATAACAAACCACATGCTGCCATGAAGATGGTCTCTGAGAGCGAACCACATGACCGAGAACTCTGTAAATAAACAGCTATTGAACTGTACTCCACTTGTGAACTTCTACGTGTTTCAGATCCTTGAAGCTACAAAAATAATTACAATGGGAAAAGGAGATACTCCACAGGTATCATAAACCTTCCATTCCATTATAGATGTAAACACACAGTGACAAACTGGGAGACACTATATATACATATATATATATAAATATAGATATATACACACACACACACACACGATAAACTTCTTTTAGTTTCTGTCTCCCAAATCCACTCACAAGGGTTTGGTTATAGTAGAAGACGCCTGCCCAAAGTGCCACGCATTGGGACTGAACCCAAGACCATGTGGTTGGGAAGCAAATTTATCACACAGTCACGCCTGTGCCTATAAAATTTTTTTTTTTTTTTTTTTTTTCCAGATAGAATTGAAACTATTCGTTATGCAGAATTTGACAGTTCAACTAATCTCTCAAATCCATTACAATAATCTAATTGGTTTACTGAAAGTGTTTATTTGCCGATTTGAAATGAACATTTTTGTCGCATCTGTTTCATTTCTTTAAGTACATTCAGCAAACCAAATATAACAAATTGCGACTTCATTGCTCGACCTCCAAGAAATAACTGACAAATGTGGTTAAAACCAGCTTAAATGGGGCAAAAAAAAAGTGGGGACACATGGCCAGGATGGTTACAGCTGCAACACTTCTAACAGGATTAAATTGGAGCTAAACACTAGCGATACCTTTACACTTTAGCCTTAAATAGTAAAGCTACCAACATCGTATCTCTCGCAGAGTCACTATCTCAAAGCGTTTCATAACATGATACATCAAGGAATTAGCAGAATTGTTTTTAAAAAATTATTTAATCAGAGACCAAACAATTATTAATATTTCGAATTATTTTTGTTGTCAAACGAATTATTTCTCGAGTTTACATTATGATCGGCTATAATAAACAAACATAAAAAAACTATGTATATTTTCGTCAGTTTTATAGCATTCTTTAGATACATCTTTTCTTATATTCAAAGGAATTATACAATGCATTCTGTTTGTGTTGATTAAGGGTTAGGGTTTTTCCAGTTGTGCCGACAATTTATTTCTAATTAAAAAAATTCCAAGAAGTCGTAATAACAAATGTAAACAGCAAATTCGGAACACAATTACTTCCCTCGACCATGACATCACCATTTTAAAGATACACGGTAAAGTTAGGCCCAAATGAATCTAGATGTGGAAGGAAATATTTCCACTTAAATAAATGGGGAAGACTGGTTTAATGAGGGAGTAAAATATTTCCCGCCGACCCTGGAGCAGACAAAAGAAATGAAGGAGAACCCAAATATTAAATGTTCATTAGTCGCTAACACTATCGAAATCAAATTCATTGAGTAAATACAAATTACTATCGTCCCGTCGGTGTTTTAATTAGGAACGAATTTAACTTTTAAACTGGATAATTCCTTTTTAGTTCGAGCGTCTTCGCCCCATTGAACATTTAGGGAAATTCAACGAAATTACCACATTTACAAGACAACCTAATAATAACGTGGGTCTTAAATTATTAATTCTATATCTGCAAATTCTTAGAGGTGCCAGAATAAAAAGTAACGTGAGATGTCGCAGATTAAGTTCTATGATTTGAGGAACATAGCAATAATTAAGAAACAAAAGGTTACAAAAAAAGGACCCTTCGCAATTCTTAATGATACAGTACTTCAGTCGTTTCGTATACAACACCAGTCTTTAAACTTATTCTGTTTATTCAGTTAGGAAAACAAATGTTGTAAATGCAAACGATTTATAGGAAAATTGTCGCTGCTAACATATATAGTATCATTATGGGATGAAAGAAAGAATTTTAAATTGTCAATGACGGTAGAAATAAAGTGAAATAAAATAGGTCTCCGCTCTAACCAAAGAAGGATGTTTTGTAAATAATATTAGGGAGAGAAGAATTAGTTGGTATGTATGTCATGTAATGTAATAAGTGTCTCTGTCTAACTACGAAATAAAAGTAATGCGACCGTGTGTAACGAGCTACAAGTCATTCTGTAAACATTAGACGAGACGACCAGAGAGATTTAAGAGAGAAGCTTTTGTAAGAGGTCTGGTGAATATATCTACTGAAGCTATAAATGAAATAAAGTACAATGTTCCGAAATGTTAGCAAGAAATAAGGGATTTTAGATTTAGATGCCAGGAAATACTCACTTAAATCATCTTCGCCCGACATCGAAATTTCACTTTTATGAAATGGTAAAGTTAACTTCTGCTAAGAGATACAAACCGTAAACGGATTCTTACAAACACACGACTGTTGCAAAAGTACCGAAAATGAGTCTGACTGTTGTAAATCCTAAGCATGTAAACCGTACAAGGCTTAATCTGCGGTTTGTGTTATTTACTCCCTCTGAAATAAAGGGAATAAATAATATTTTTAATTGCAAGAATAATAAAAAGTTAGAAAGATATGATAACATGAAGTTAATTCACAAATTTACATTCAAAGTAATCCAGCTTCCTTTAGAAATATTGATTTCTGAGCATATGAATTTAAATACATGTTTGAAAGGGAAGAGAGCATAAACATTGTGGAGTGAATGCTGTTTTATGGAGTCTGTCATGCTACAAAATATTGATTTCTTGCTTTGACACAGGCCCACAAATTTATCAAGGAAAGAAGTGCTATGGTCAGCTGTCCAATCCTTTGCTTAAACGTTTGGTACAACATAAATCCTTGGCCCTGATTGTAGCCAATCAACGATTGTTATGTTGTACAAAAAAAAAAGATCAAAGAAAATTTGCAAAAAGTTGGGTTGTCCAACATATTGTTCTTTCTTTCCACCAATCACAAGCCTTGGATTTTCACCACTCAAAGATCCTTGTTGGATCATATACATAGTTGAGATTCCTATTGTTTTTCAGCCAATTGAAAGGTTACTTTACATGCATCCAAGTAAATCTTTCAGTCTTTCTATGCTTAATAAATAGAATGGTTTTCTCACTATTGTTTAGGTCCTTGTCAGAGTGCAGCAGGACTTTTATGCTTGGCTGCAATATAGTGAAACAGCACTCCTCACATTTACTCCTCAGTGGGTGCTGCTGGCGCCGCCGCCGCTGCTAGCACCGCTGCTGCCGCTGCTGTTGCTCATTAGCCTTCACCCTTTGCAGATCAGTTTACTTGGTAATTTCTGCAAGAAACTTACCAAGTCTCTACTTGTAATGGCCTTCTGCCAGTGCCGAAGGGCATCTGGTTGAAATGTGGTTCAGGGTGCAAAGTATTGCTCCACACTGCTTTCAAGATGGGTCTTTTTTTCTTCATTCCATATTTTAAGATTGTTTGGTGTTCACAAGAGGCCAGTGACAGACAGCATGAAGGAGGAAGGACAATCTTCCCTAGTCAGTACTTCAGACAGTGCTTCCAGGACAGTGGGCGCTCAAGTGCCTGGTTTCACTGCATCCATTGATTCTGGTGGCCAATAATTTTTATCATCTTGTTTTAGTTTTCATATTTGTTTTGTCCCATGTCATATGTATGTATGTATGTATGTATGTATGTATGTACGTATATCAGAATAAACACACACACACACACACACACGCACACACACACACACACACACATTAATTTATATATATATCTGAAGTGGTCTGAGATTTCCCAATGGTTATTGATAAAATATTCTATAGTTTGAGACCCTAACGCTCTAAGCATTTAATAAAATACTTGCGTGTATATAATCAATACTTTATATTGATCTGTTCAATACTTTTATATTGATTGATTCCTTTATTGTGATTTAATCAACATATAGCTTTATTGGTAGAGTGTCTGGGCCATTGAGGAGTATATCTAAGTTGAAGGGGTTTATTTAGTATCCTATACATTTTTATTTTTTATTTGTTTCAGCTACTGGACTATGGCCATGCTGAGGCACCACCTTGAAGGGTTTTAATCAAGCAAATCCACCCCAGTTCTTACTTTTTAAAGTCCTTTATGCCGAACCACTATGTTATGGGAATAGAAACAAACCAACACCTGCTGTCAAGCAGCAGTAGAGAACAAACACAAACACACACATATATAGATACATACATATTATGCGTGTGTATGTATGTATGTATATATACATACATATATATATATATATATATATATATATATATATATATATATATATATATATATATGAATGAATATATTGTTGCTATTATGCAAAAGTGTTGTAAGTCCAAAATGTTGCTTTTTCAGAAAACGAAAAAGTAGTTCCGCTGTTCCATAGCAAAACCGTTGTACTACACTTTGAAAATTTTTGATATCTTCGCATCTGAAGCAGTTGGAGATACAATAGTTTGACCAGAAGAACCGGCTATTGCAAGCAAAACTAAATATTAAAAACAACGCATTTGGCCAAATTTGGACATACGATATTTTAACACAATAATGACGTTGACAAAGATCAAGCCACAGGAATATAAATTGTATTGATTCTTTTGGCCACTCCCCTAATTTAAAATATAGCCTTGTTTGTATCCAAGTTAAATAAATCACTATATTGTGAGAATATTGTCTGTTGTTAATGCAATTAATTGGTCAGTTGACTTCACTAATTAAGTAGTTTAGTTTTCTTAATTATCCGACTACATTGTTAAGTTTTCACACTGCATTTAGAACATGGAAAAAGAATAGTCATTAACCATGGATGCAAGCATAGTTGTTCGGTCAAGTCGTTTGTTTACACTTTTGTGGTTTCAGGTTTGATTCCTCTTGATGACATCTTCGTTAAATGTCTTTTCAATATTATCATGTTCACCAATGCTTTCTGAATGAAAGTTGGTAGGTGGAAACTGCTTAGAAGCCAGTTGTGTATACATACACACACACACACACACACGCACACACAGACAGACAGACAGACAGACACACACACACACACACTACTACCACCACCACCATATATATGTATGCGACTGGTTTCTTTCATTTTCTATAGAATGCATTAGCAGGCCGAGAGCTGAACCAAGGTGTCATGCAGTGGGACTGAACCTGAAACCATGTGGTTGGGAAGTAAACTTCTCGACAACACAGCCACAGCTGTGTCTATACACATATGCATATTTTCAGATAAACACACTTTCACAATGTTACAACACCGCCCCCATGCACACACACACTCATATACTCAGATAAGTACACTATTGAAAAGTTACAATCCACACACTGTCTATCAATCTATACACACATACATGCATACATACATACAAACATGTTCTCAGATTAACACAGTCATAAATTTATCACACACACACTCACACATACATTTGCACACGTCTATGTGATTAAAATTGAAATTTTAAAAACCATCCCTCCCCTTCCCTTCTCATTCTGCTTACCGCAACACTTTTGTCTTCTTATCCTCTTCTTCATCCTCTCTTGGTCACAAGTAAATATTATTTCTATCACTCTACCACCACCTTCTTTATTATTATTATTATTATTTTTGTTAACTTCCTACCTCCTACCCCTTTATGAAGCTTTGATATTAGCATCACCTCCTCCATCTACCTTGATTCCTCTCCTCATCCTGCTTCCTTTTGTTGTTTATGTTAGTTTTCATCAGTGTTGTGGTTCCAACACTTTGTCTCTGTTGAGTCTATATTTATCAACATTACACAGCAGTCAAGTGAAAAATACTTTTACTTTCTATGTGTCGGCTGCACAATGAGTTGGCTGCACAAACACAAACATGAAATTATTTTAATTATATGTGTGTGTGTGTGTGTGTGTGTATATATATATATATATATATATACACACACACACACATATTTTTATTGAAAACACCTGTATTCTACTTTTATATTTTGTTATCAATTTTATTTTTACATATTTTTCATATTTTATCAATTTTATTTTATCATATTTATGTATGAGTTCCTTGCTGTTTGTTTGGAACTTTAAAATATCCAATTCCATCATCAATGTTTCTAGACTTTCATCATCTCAACTTTCAGATGAAACGATGTTGATGTGTTGCTATGTCTTAATAGTAGATTGGGCCATTGTGATTGGTGAAGGTTTTATCACTAGAATTAAAATTTCTGATAGATTTATATGTTGTCAGTTAGGCATTTAATTTTGTTTGTGATTTCTATATGTTACCTGTGTGTTTCTCTGAGTATTGTGCTGTGTTATTAGTATTGCTTCAACCATTAATTCACTGTTTCTGTCAGGGATTCTAAATAGTATTGATGTATTGTTTGCTAATGTTTTCCTATGTAATTTTATTTTGTTTTTGTGTGCTTTAGAGCATTGGAACTGCTGCTATTTGTACGTATCTAGTGAACCAGCAAAAAAGTGTCATACTTGTATACCAATATATCAGTTAGAACCAGGAAGTTTCCATATTTGTGATCAAATTTTCAATTCACACTAGTCCTTAATAACCAAACCCCAGATATATTACATACTTATGGCTTGTTATTGATAAGAAGGTTTTTAATTTTAGTATGTTTGTAGAATATTATCAATGTTAATATTATGAGTAGAGGCACAATGGCCCAGTGGTTAGGGCAGCGGACTCGCAGTCATAGAATCGCGGTTTCGATTCCCAGACCGGGTGTTGTGAGTGTTTATTGAGCGAAAACAGCTAAAGCTCTACGAGGTTCCGGCAGGGGATGGTGGCAAACCCTGCTGTACTCTTTGACCACAACTTTCTCTCACTCTTACTTCCTGTTTCTGTTGTACCTGTAATTCAAAGGGTCAGCCTTGTCACACTCTGTATCACGCTGAATCTCCCCGAGAACTACGTTAAGGGTACACGTGTCTGTGGAGTGCTCAGCCACTTGCACGTTAATTTCACGAGCAGGCTGTTCCGTTGATTGAATCAACTGGAACCCTCGACGTCGTAAGCGACGGAGTGCCAACATACATAATATTATGAATGTAAATTTTATAACAAATATCAATACTGTTAAAGTCAGTTAAATATTTTGTGTAAAGCATGTTATGTCCTGTATTATAAGGTGTTCTTTTAACAATATGCTAATCTATTCTATAGTTCATATGAATTTGATTCATGTGATATACTTTATGTTTAGTTCTGTGTATTTTTAATAAGTGTGGCATTTGATGTATTTGTTCCATTGTGTGTTTTGCATTGTTCTAGGGTTTGGTCTGTTATTAGTTTGTTAAAATACTTGTTAATGATTAGTATTTGCTTTATGCTGTAGATTTCATTATTTTGCACTTTGTCTGTGGAGGAGGAGCTAAATACTCTTGCATCTATTGAAAATACTCAACAAAGAAGCCACTTCATGGCTGCTAGAAACAATAACTAAATCTCCTCAAATCAACTCCTCCCCATCATCTTAGATAATATGCCTGCACATAAGAAAAACTAGAACGCCTTTACCACATATCTGCTCATTCATGCCTGACCTGGGGTTAAACAGCAACAATAAGAAAAGCTACACATAAGTATATACATAAATCAAATACATACTAACTATAGAATAGATAACCATTCTGAAAACACCTAATAAAAAAATGTAAGATGCATTACACCACATGTTAATGATATATCACAAAAAACCTTATTGATTTAGTAACACATGGGGTCCCCTAGCAGATTGTTAATACAAAGCAGTTAATCATTTCTTCATAATATTTGAGGGAATTAAAAGTTTGAATTTGAAATTAAGGACTAAGGAAAAAGGGAAAAAGAAAGCCACAAACTTGTAGGCTTACTACAATATATGCATATATCATCATCATCATTTAACGTCCGCTTTCCATGCTAGCATGGGTTGGACGATTTGACTGAGGACTGTTGAAACCGGATGGCAACACCAGGCTCCAATCTAAATTTGGCAGAGTTTCTACAGCTGGATGCCCTTCCTAACGCCAACCACTCAGAGAGTGTAGTAGGTGCTTTTACGTGTCACCCGCACGAGGGCCAGTCAGGCGATACTGGCAACGGCCACGCTCGAAATGGTGTCTTTTATGTGCCACCCGCACAAGAGCCACTCCAGGGCCACTGGCAACGATCTCGCTCGAAAATCCTATGAAGGGATCAAATCTTGGAGGAAACTGTGTGTATATATATATATATATATATATATATGCACACACACACACACACACACATATATGAAGGTACATGATTCAGTGGTTAGTCTCACAATCATGAGTAGTGAGTTCGATTCCTGGACCAGGTTGTGTTGTGTACCTGAGCAAAACACTTTATTTCACGTTGCTCCAGTTCACTCAGCTGCAGAAATGAGTTGTGACGTCACTGGTGCCAAGCTGTACCAGCCTTTCCCTTGGATTACACTGGTGGCATGGGGAGGGGATGCTGGTATGTATGAGCAATTGCTACTCTTCCGTAAACAACCTTGCCCAGGAGGGGAATTTTCTAGGTGCAGTCCCATGGTCATTCATGACCAAAAGGGTTTTTACCCTATATATATATCTATGTAGATATAAACATAGATATATGATGGACATCCACACAATATCCCTCTACCAAATTCACTCACATGGCAATGACTGGCCCTGAGCTTTAGTAGAAGACATTTGCTCAAGGTGTTATGCAGTGGGACTGAACCCAAAACAACATGGTTACAAAACAAGCTTCTTAACCACACAGCCACGACAAATTTTTCTTTTTTTTTTTTTATAAATAATGTTCACTACATTTGAAGGTGCACCACTGAAAAGTAGCTGCTTACCATTACTTCAAGATTCCAGTGATTTTATTAATCCTGCGTATCTCCATAATTTCTCTTGTATATCTTTACATACCTCTAGGTTCTACTACCCCAGTTTGAGAACTACTTCAGTAAATAAATGAAAGAATTTTGAGGAATTTCCCAAATTATCTTCTAAGTTTCAGACAGACTTTCATTCCAGTAAACCTTATATGATAATGATAATTTTTAAAACTGATTGATCAATAATTTGGTTATAGTTATAGAAATATATGTAGGTGGTGATGGTGGTGGTGGTAGTGGTTCTGACAGTAGTGATAGTGAATTAGTTTAAAAATAATCTGAATGCAAAATGTAAAAAAAAGAGGAGTTTTGGAACAGACAGGAAATTAATAATGAATAATTATTGTAGGATCAAAGAAAGACGCTGTTATAACTGCTTAAAATAAACTTTTAATTCTTTCTCTTTTGGAATAGAAAAAAAAAAAATATATAATAATAATAATAATAGTAATAAAATAAAAAAAGAAAAGAAAAAGAAAGTAATCAGGAGAAAGGTATGTTGAAGAAGGATGATGATGATGATGATATATGATATGTGTGTGTGTGTGTGTGTGTGTGTGTGGAGAGAAAGAGAGAGAGAGAAAGAGAAACAGAGACAGTATGTGTATCAATAAGCAGGAAGTCAGTTTTTTTCTCTCCTGAATGAAATATTAAGGGGAGGGGAAGTAAGTAGTAGTAGTAGTAGTAGTAGTAGTAGTAGTAGTAGTAATAGGCGTAGTAGCAGCAGCAACAGCAGTGGCGGCGGCGGTGGTGGTGGTTTTGGTGGTGGTGGTGGTTTTGGTGGTGGTAGTGGTTGTGGTGGTGATGAGCAGAGTTGTAATGGCAGCAGCACCATCGCCACCAAGAGCAATAATGGTGGTGGCAGAAGTGGTAGCAGCGGCACTACCTGTGGCACTGGCAGAGGATGTAGTGGAGGTGGTGGTGTTGGTAGTAGTAGTAGTAGTAGTAGTAGTAGCAGCAGCAGCATTAGTAGTTGAATGAATGGAAGAATGAATGAATGAATGAATACATAAAAAAAAAGCAATTCATTCCAAAAGAGTTTGATTAATTTTTGTACTGTATTCTTCACTCTATCCATGTCTTTTAAATATATATGTATGTATATATATATGTGTGTGTGTGTGTATACATACATACATACATACATATATATATATATATATATATGTATGTGTGTGTGTATGTATACATAAATGTGTATTAATATCTGATTCTTTTCCCTTCTTCCTCTGCTTCTCCGTCCCCTCATCGACACCAGCATCCCATCCACCACTCTTCATTATACTAAACTACAAAGTGCCATACCAAATTTTGACCTATTTCATATACATCATATTCAAATAGCATTTTATGATCTTTCTTACAGTTCTCTCCATCTTTATAGATCAATCTCTTTGACTGTGATTCTAGGAATATTTTTATTCCAAAAAGAAAAAAAGAGAAAACTGAAAAAGAAAAAGAAACAATATTTACAAAAAAAAATAAGGGGAAAGCAAAAAAATTTCAACAGCAACAACAACAACAACAACAACAACAAATCGTGATGATGATGATGATGATGATGATGATGGTGATGATGATGATGATGATGATGATGATGGTGATGATAAAAACTTTGTAGTTTGATTTCAAGTGTTTATTGGATATTTCCAGAAAGCTGTTTAGAAATGGTTTTAGATGGCATATCAAGTGTATCACTAATTTTGTCATTTACTTCAAGAAGTCTTTTCTGTGTTTGTAGTTGACAGAGGAGAAGGTGTGTATATATATCTATCTATCTATCTATCTATCTATCTATATATATATATATATATATATATATATATATATATATATATATATATATATATATATATATGTATATATATACACATAGAGATGTATATATACTTTAATACACATTTATTCTTGAGGACATATATACATACATACACACACACACGCACACACACATTCACACAAATACATACATACGTACATACATAGATACATATATATATATATAGATATATACATAAATATATAGATATATACATATATATATATATATATATATATATATATATATATATATATATATATATATATATATATACATACATATAACACATATATTATATCAAAATAGGAGATTGGAAAAAGTTTTGGTATTATTTATTCACCATTACACATGTTTCATTTGCTAATAAGAGTTGCTATGGATTATCATCAAGCATTTTCTTTGAAATCACTAATAGACCTTACCTATAACTTTATAATTTATTCGATCATGGAACTGTGTAAGACATTTCTATTTCATTCAGACCCTTCCTCATTTTTGACAAACTAGAATGTACTAATATCTTTGATTGGGGATATTTCTTCATTTTTATACTTTTCTAAATCTTCCCGCTCTGATGACAGGATATCTGGCTTATGGAATCTGTAACAGAAGCGATTTATACTGTCATTATGTGTGAGATGTCTTCATTGTGGTTATTTAGGCTTAAATACCTGGATATCGACACCACAAGCCTTTTTGTTACAGCAGGTCACATGACCTTGTGATTAACTGAACTTGTTGTTTGTATTGGTCAGTTTCCAGCCATCCAAACGTGTTGGCACAACAGTTTGTCTTTCCTTATGTGGGAAATTAATCACCAGCTCTAGGAGCTTACTGATCTCTATAAGAACGGCAGTTCTCGACTGCTCTAGGCCTTTGGCATATACTACTGACCACATACAACTCCAAGAGGAGGAGGAGGAGGAGGAGGAGGCAAGACAAAGATGAAAACTTGAAAAAGATTTTTAAAAAGTTGGGGGAGAAAAGCAAAAGAATAATGAAGGCAAAATTGTAAAGAACGAAAAGTCTGCAAGATACTAGAAAAAAAAGAACCTCCCTCACTCATGCACTAAAAAGAAAAGACGGATGGAATGCAATAAAAAGCTTAAAAAAAAACATGTAAATGGTCAATATCTATAGCTTGGAATTGAGTAATTTTCACTAGCAACAATTTTTATTGGAATTATATGAAAATAAAATAAAGTTGTGCTTATCTATCAATGAAATTTATATATTTAAAAAAAATTTATATTTGTCAAGATGAAAAATAGACCAAATAAAAATAAAAAGAAATAGAAAAATAAAAACAATCAATGAACAAATAGAACCACTATGTGATTGATTAAAGCGTTGTTCTTTAAATTCAATATTTTGCTTCAGTTCCATTAGAAATTCTTGGCAGTTTGATTTCTTTCTTTGTTGATATATTTTTACATTCCATATGTTTTTTAAAGAAGTTTTATACATCAATAAAGTTATTAATCCTACTTGTGTTCTATTTATATTTTTATATTAGTTTTTTTTATTCATATTTATATTTTTGAGAAGAGGAAATTTTATGTTGTAGTTAAATTTGTTATAAAGTTTTATATACATACATACATACATGCATATATATGTGTGTGTATGTATATATATATATATATATATATATATATATATATATATATATATGTATATATATATATATATATATATATATATATATATATATATATGCATACATACACACATACACACACTCACACATGTATATAAATTTTATGTTGTAGTTAAATTCATTTATCATGAAGTTTTATGTACATATATATATTTGTATGTATATATATATATATATATATATATATATATAAACACACACACACACACACACACACACATATATATATAAAGAGAGAGAGAGAGAGAGAGGGATAGGTAGATAGATAGATAGATAGATTCATATGTACATATTCATTCATACATATCTATCTTTGTCTGTCTGTCTGTCTATCTGTCTGCCTATGTGTCAGCCTGCCTGCCTGTCTGTATGTATGAATGTATATATATGTATATGTGTGCCTATGTGAGTGTATATATTTTAGTGGTTTATTCAACCCGACTCGTAAAATAAAAGCCACTGAGGTGACACTTGAAGCCCCTTTCGACACTAATATGATTATATCTTCATACATGAATATACATGTACCTTTGTGTGTATGTCTGTGTGCATACATGTATGTACATATATGTGTATAATTTTGTAATACATTTTAGAACCTTTTTAATATTAAAGTTATATGAACATTTTTGAAAGTTGATTAGATAGAGTGAGTTAGAGACAGAATTCATTTATAAGAGTTTCATGGTTTTGTAGGAAGAGAAAGATTGCAAGTTGAAAGATTAAGTCTACAGTAGCTGATGGAATTCTTATTCTGCTAAAATATCTGCATATTTATGGCAGGATTTCATCTGTTCTTTGGAAAACCCCCAAAATATAAATCTATTCTCTCCCTATCAAGTGTCCAAAGTAGTTTCAGATTCTCTTATACATTTCTTAATACTTTAAAACTAGATGGAGACAGAGAAGACAGCAGAGGATGAAAAAAAGAGAGAGAGAGGGAGGAGGGGGAGGAAAAAGAGAGAGAGAGAGGGAAGAGGGGGAGGAAAAAGAGAGAGAGGGGGAGGAGGGGGAGGAAAAAGAGAGAAAGACAAGGAAGGATATGAAGAAAGTTATATTTATAAGCTTAACTAATCTTGTAATTTTCTTCTGACAATCAGGAATATTGTAAAGAAATACGATATTTGACCATTTTTATATTGATTAAGTGCAACTGAAAACCAAAATTCCAAACCCCAAACCCAAAAGTTACATATTTCCCCCACAGAATTATTACATATTGTTGTTTTATAAGTATAAACAAGTTTCTAACAACCATATTTCTACCAAAGAATTTAATCCACTTCTCATTTCTCCATTTTCCTTTGATTGACTTCACAAAAGAACCAAAATATTCTCATGCTTTTAATAGTTCTTTGCAACAATAAGGTGGTTCACTGAAGACAATTTGCTTCCAAACAGATCAATAGCATCCTTTTCTGAACACAGTGAAGATCTTTGCAGTATTCTAGCTCTTCTGTTGCTCAGTCATTTATTTATTTTTCTTTTCTTTCTTCCATAGACTTTGTATAAATATCAATAGCTGCAGTAATACAACATTTTCAATAACTTTTAAAGTTGGCTGCTTTTAATCTCAATACAGCTTTTACAAAGTTCTCTTTTGTGCTAGTCACATGACTTAATATGGAGGCCTGATATACCCACAGATTGATTTATGCATGGTAGTTTTCCTTCGTTCTTAACTGCATCCACTAATCAATGATATGCTTTATCATTACACCTATATAGCTACACAGTGAGTTGGGTAGTGTAAGATTTATTATTACTTTATTTTTCTGATATAACAGAACACGATATGCTCTGACAGATTACTAGTGCAATTAAGAATAGAAACAAAACAGATTAAAAGAATAGAAATTTCAATAAAATGGCCTATTTTTCACCACCACCAACATCAACAGCACAATTACCAACACCATCAACTGAATAATTTAATAAAGAAGTCACAATAAATGCTGTTATATTCATTGTGATTATTTTGGAATAGATCTAAGATAAAGATAAAAGGGAGACAATCATTAATAATCTGCTAATTTAATTAACATTGATCAGCTTCAGCTAGGCGGAGTATTTTTTTTTTCATTTGTTTATGTTATGTTACTTTTGATTTTTCTTCTTTGTCTGTTGTAAAATTTTCAAAGAAACATTTCAAGATGATTATGTTATGAAGTAAGAAAACAAAAAAAGGCTTGTTTGCAAATGAGGGAATTAGATACTATAATTAATAGTAAATGTTGTCGAAACACACATTCACACTGGCATATACATGCATGTTCTAGAAACATGAAATACTTTCAATTATACATTACACACACACACACATATATATATACTCACACACACACACACATACATACATACATACACACATATGTACATACACATGACATGCACACACACACATGCACACACGCGCGCGCACACACACACACACACACACAAATGAATATAAGATCCAGGGATCAAGGTGTAGGAAGAAAGTTAGCTTCAAGCAATCCGTAGTATATATAAAACCAATTTTCAGGGACAATAGCCATTTTCTGAGACAGAAGGTTGTGGATTTTTTTTCTTATCAAAGTACAATAAATTGAAAAGAAGTTCTTTTTATATTTCACAGTAGGCAACCAGGGTTGCCAGATATGCAAATAAGAATACAAGAGTTAAGGAACAGAGTAGATAAGATCTAGGCAACATATGTTTCATAGTGAGCGGAACCTCAGAAATGGTAAATATCCAAGCAAAGTGTATACCGCAGGCTACTCTTCAGGCCAAAGATATCTTGATTAAATGAAAGTTTACATTGTTGCAAGGAGGTATATGTTAACGTATGGAAGATTCAATCAGAATGTGTCTTCTTTGTAAATAGAATTGTGTATATTTAGTACTTTGTAGTAGTGTAGTAATATAGAACCAGTGTGACATATAGTATAGGGCATATACATCATCATCATCATAATCATCATTTAATGTCCTTTCTTTCCATGCTAGCATGGGTTGGATGGTTTGACAAGAACAGATGAGCCAGAGGGTATCACCAGCTAAAGCATTGTACATACATACATGCATACATACATGCATACATACATGCATACATACATGCATACATATATGCATATATACACATACATACATATAACATACATACATACATACATACACACGTGTGTGTATATACATATATTACATAAATACATACATTCATGCACATACATAGCGTGGCTGTGCGGTAAGAAGTTTGCTTCCCAACCACATGGTTCCAGGTTCAGTCCCACCGCATGGCACCTTGGGCAAATGTCTTCTTGTTATAGCCTCAGGCCAACCAAACCTTGTGAGTGGATTTGGTAGACAGAAACTGAAAGAAGCCTGTCATGTGTGTGTGTGTATGTGTGTGTGTGTGTGTGTGTGATTGTGTCTGTGTTTGTCTGGCATCACCAAATGACAACCAATGTTGGTGTGTTTATGTCCCTGTAACTTAGCAGTTTGGCAATAAAGTACGATAGAATAAGTACCAGGCTTGAAATAATAGGTACTGGGGTTAATTTGTTCAACTAAAATTTTTCAAGGTGCTGCTCCAGCATGGCCACAGTGAAATAACTGAAACAAGAAAAAAGTAAAAGGTTATATATATATATATATATATATATATATATACACATATGCATATCTATACCTAAGCACATTTGTGTGAAATGTATTGTATATAACGTAAGTATTATGTATGAATGTATATATGTTATGCTTGTAAATATGTATATACGCAACTATATATATATCTAAGTATATGCATGTACATACATCTATACACATCTGCACAACAACATATGTATTTACATATGTACACATTTATGTACGAAAACAAATCTTTTGAATGCCAATCAATACATCTCTTGCAGTAAGATATTTATGTAGATATCTCTACTTAATGAATATTTCAGTGCAGTCAATGTGAAGCTCAGCTGTACACACACACACACACACACACACACACACACACACACACACACACACACATAACAGTTATTTGTCCAGGTAAACACTGTTAAACCAGTCAAACAAGCTTAATTGCTGCATTCTTTTAATGCAACAGTGGATGAAAGAGTTGAGAAATATGTTCAGTAAATGATACAAGACCAAAATATTACTTTCGATTATTATTTTGTTCAATAAAATTGTTTGATCTGGTAAATTGTAGGATTAACTTCTCTTATGAACATGGGTGGGGTTTTAATTTTGTTTAATAAGTTTTTTGTCTTTTTTTTTTTCATTTTGCGACCTGTTTATCAGAACATTAATTGTAATTCATATTTAGATTCTGACATCCAGTTATGTCAAAGTGAGTGTTATCATATTCATTTGGGAAAGTTTTAAATTATATGAACTTTGAATTCTAAACAGAACGTAGAACTACCCATGACAATTATTATCTGAGAAGATACTGTATCCTTCCCCCAATGCATCAACTCTCTCTCGACCGCCCATACAGCCTTTTTCTCTTAATCCATTACCTACCAGTGATCTCATATGAGATCACTTAAAAATTACAAATTTCGTAATTATCTGTCAATATTTACACATATCTAACCTTTTTGCTACATCTACTAGGTATATTTCTCTGATATTCAAATGAGGTTTGCTAATTTTTCACCCAATATCTCGCTTATTTCTATTTAAAATGTTATTTTGAAATGTTATTTTAATCATTCCAGCATGTTTCTAAGGCTGTTTTATGCTAGAAATCAAAGTTTCATAAAAAAATTCCAGTTAATAGAATTATGGGAGGTAATGGGTTAATGACTCTTTTTAAGGTCTCTTTTTCTTCTTCTTTTTTAGCCGTTTTATTTCGTGCAGTCAGTCTTTGGTTATGGCTAGAATCTTTCTTCAGTACACTTGTTGCTGCTTTCTGACTCCTCTTTTACTCCTTTCTGATACGTAATGCACACGAGCACTGTATACAATAAACTGTAAGGTCATGAGTTCAATTCCCAGCAGCATTTTGTGTCCTTGAGCAAGACACTTTATTTCACATTGTTCCAGTTCAATCTGCTGGCAGAAATTATTGTACTTGGAATTCAAAGAGCCACCTTTGTCCCATTCTGTATCAAGCTGAATCTCCCTGAGAACTATGTTAAGGGTATGCATGCTTCTGGAGTACTCAGCCACTTGAATACTAATTTCATAAGCAGCCCATTCCATTGATCAGATCAACTGGAACCCACATCGTCATAACAAATGAAGTGTGAGTTTATTATTATTTTAAAAAAGGCATAGGCAAGGCTGTGTGGTTAAGAAGTCTGCTTCCCAATCATGTAGTTTTGGGTTCAGACCTACTTTGTGGTACCTTAAGCAAGGATCTTGCTTAATGTTGCTTTCCACGTACCACTGGCACAAGTGCCAGCAAGGCGACACTGGTAACGATCACACTTGAATGGTGCTTTTTACATACCACCAGCATGGGGGCCAGTCTGTGGCCCCGGCAATGGTCACACTCGGATGGTGCTATTAGCGTTCCACTAGCACGGATGCCAGTCATGCGGTGCTGTCATATGCACATCATCATCATCATCATCATCGTTTAACGTCCGCTTTCCATGCTAGCATGGGTTGGACGACTTGACTGAGGACTGGTGAAACCGGATGGCAACACCAGGCTCCAATCTAAATTTGGCAGAGTTTCTACAGCTGGATGCCCTTCCTAACGCCAACCACTCAGAGAGTGTAGTGGGTGCTTTTACATGTCACCTGCACGTGTACATATATATGTGTGTCTTTGTGTTTTTTCCAATCACATGCTTTGTAGCAAGGTTGTAAAAGAAAGTATTTTGTTTTGTTCATCAATTTTCGAATCTTAAGGTCTTGCAGATTGTTATCATCCCAAATATCACAATTATTTGCAGCGTGTGAATTAAAGGGTTGCATTCTCTTCCCAAGAACCTGAGTTCTGCCATACTTTGCTCCAGACAGGTCGGTACAAATCCTGCAGTATCAATGATTGTAGGTATAAAACTGAAAGCATATCTTGGGTCCTGGATTTGCAAACTCTTTGTCAATGGTCCATAGATGTCTTCTTTCTCCTGTATTTTTCTGACCACAGAAGTGTCTAGAGGACAGCTGGTTTCTACAACAAAGCATATTTTTTTCCTTGTGGTCCCACACAATATCTGGCTAGTTGTGACTTGTTTTAACTTTCAAGTTCCACAAATATTCAGTCGACCCATTGGTCTCAATATATTCAACTTTGTCCGCTGATGTATGAATGGTTAACTATCACTACATTTGCTTTTGTATTAGTTATATAAGAGTTAACTTCAGCTCTGTATTACCATTTTAGATCTTTATTATTGTTATCTTATGTTAATAAAATCAATAAGTTAATATATAGGGTAAAAAGAAACCCATCTATAGATCAATACATTATGCATATTTCTGTATGTTTGTGTGTGTATGTATGTATATATACATACCAAATAGAAATTATTACATTACATCAAATATCAAATATAGGTTACTATATAACATCAATATTAAATACAAGTGACTACATTACATCAATATCAAATACAGGTTACTTGTATTGCATCAATATGTATCAACTATATTATGTCAATAACAACTTGAGATCAATATAGAATGAATACTATCAACCAATCAATATATCAAAGAAATACCATCTACTAGTCAAAGCACCATATCAAAATGAGGTAGTTTGAAAGGGTTCACTGTTGGGTAGAATATCTTTTATCATTTACTCGTTGGACTGCAGCCATACTGGAGCATCACCTTGAAGGGTTTTAGTTGAACAAGTCAACCCCAGTGCTTAGGTTTTAGGTCTCAGAACCAAAATCTTCAAAGCGAAGGAAGCAAAGAAATAAAATGACAGGAGAGAAAGGCTCAACAAAATCATTCTCATCCTCCATCAACATTATCATGCAGTCAATGCCATCGACTCTTTTATACAAGACTTGGTCTACAGAGTCATCAATGCCATCGCCATAAAGGAAGCGTTCAGCAAAGAAGGAACTAAGTAACAGGAAAATAACCAAACCAATACTAGTTACCAAGCTGGGTGACAATCACACACACACACAGAGGCTTCCACACAGTTTCCATCAACCAAATTCAGTCACAAGGCATTGATCAGCTCTGGGTTGTAGCAGAAGGCACTTGCCCAGGGTACCACATTGTGGCACAGAACCCAAGACTGCATGCTTGTAAAGTGAGCTTCTTAATCACAGCATGCCTTTATTCCTTAGCATCCATTTTCCATGCTAGCCTGGATCACATGGGAAGGTAACTGAGATGAGATTTTTACAGCCAGATAATCTTCCTCTGATCAACCCTTACCTGTTTTTCAAGTAAGGGATTCTACACAGTTTCTGTCTACCAAATTCACTCACAAGATATTTGTTGGCTTCACAATGGGATTGAAACTACTACCAAGAGATTGCAAACTGAACTTCTTCCCCACACAGCTGACCTGCACCTATCTTTTATCTTTTATCTTTTACTTGACACACACACATATGCACATATATATACGATGGGCTTTTTTCAGTTTCCGTCTACCAAATTCATTCACAAGGCTTTTGGTCAGCCCAAGGCTATACTAGAAGACACTTCCCAAGGTGCCATGCAGTGGGACACAGCCACCAGTTTCTATCTACCAGATCCACTCAGAAGGCTTTGATCAATCTGAGGCCATAGCAGAAGATATTTGCTTTAGGTGCCACGCAGTGGGACTGAACCCAGAGCTATGTGGTTTGGAAGTAAACTTCTTACCACACAGCCATACCTGCGCCTATATCCATCTTTATTTTAAAACATTAAGTTGATTGTTATTTCAAACTAGTTATGCAACCATATAAAAGACTCCCTTGGAAAGCTTGCATTCATCAGACAGGTGGATGCAATTAATGATCAAAGGATAATTAAGACTAGTGATATCATGTTTGAAAGAAAATTTAGTAGTTTTGTTGTTTGTTTGTGTGCTTTTTTTTCTTTCATTTTCCTGTTTATGAATGAGGTTGTGTTTACAAAGTCTGATGCAACTGTTTGCTTTTTTTTTTTGGTCTTTATTTTTATGGCATTGGTCACTAACACTAACTATAACTAACCACAAAGAACCTCCACCGTTTTCTCCACCATTGTCACAATGTTGCTGCAGCTCCAATCACAACCACAATTCATTTGCTCCTCCTCCTCCAACTACTACTACTACTATTTTACATCCTCCTCCTCCTGCTGCTGCTGCTGCTGCTCCTCCTCCTCCTCCTCCTCCTCCTCCTCCTCCTCCTCCTCCTCCTACTACTACTACTACTACTACTACTTTACATTCTCCTTTTCTGCCTCTCCTCCTTTTCTTTTTCTTCTCTGTCTCCCTTTTCTCTTCTTCCCTATCCTCACTAAAGTCATATTCTGCCTCCTCCTCCTCCTCCTCCTCCTCCTCCTCCCTTCCTTCCTCCCTCCTCCTCCTCTTCTTTCCTCCCTCCTCCTTCCTTCCTCCTCCTCCTCCCTCCTCCTCCTCCCCCCTCCTCCTCCTCCCCTCCTCCTCCCTCCTCCTCCTCCTCCTCCTCCTCCTCCTCCTTTTCTTTGTTTTGTTTGTTTGTTGTCTCCCCACCTTTATCTCCCACCCCACCCCCTTTATCACAAACAGAGAACTAGGTCCCATCTGTTTAAACATACTGTTAAATATTCATCTTTTAGCCTCTGTGATTTCTTTGTTTTTTTGGGGGGTTTTTTCTCTGTTATTGCTGGTGGTTTGTTAGAATTCCCTGAAGAAGCAATTATCTAACAGCTGAATAATTTAAAACTAAGTCATTCAGTCCAAAAGAGGGAGGGAAAGAAAAAAAGAAAGAGAAAAAAATTCCTTACAATACATTGATAAATACAATTGATTAGTGATTATAAATTTTAGATTTTAATGACATAATTTTTTTCCTTTTTTTGGTTACGTTCAAATATGTTGGTAAATAGAGCTTGTTAGCTGGAGTCACGAAGACTGCTTTTATTTAGTTGAGTTTGTTGTTGTCGTTGTTGTTGTTGTTGCTGTTTTTGGCATTGTTGCTTGTGATGTTGTGGAGATGCAATGGCCCAGTGGTTAGGGCAGCGGACTCGCCGTCATAGGATCGCGGTTTCGATTCCCAGACCGGGCGTTGTGAGTGTTTATTGAGCGAAAACACCTAAAGCTCCACGAGGTTCCGGCAGGGGATGGTGGCAAACCCTGCTGTACTCTTCCACCACAACTTTCTCTCACTCTCACCAACACTCTGTTGGTGAGAGAAGATGCACCTAGCAACGGAAAATCTACCTTGGTAAATTTTGACTGACATATGCAAGCACGGATCATTTCACATTGAAACAATGATGATGATGATGATGTGTGTGTGTGTATGTGTGTGTGTGTGGAGATTAGTGTTTGTGTTTGTCCCCACCACCACTTCTTGACAACTGGTGTTTGTTGGTTTAAAGGGGAAAAAAGGGAAAAGACCCGCTTCAGTCATCAACGACTATGAGATTGCACCGAGAAATTTACCTGCTGAGGCACAAGTTCGGGCAAGGTTGTTTGTGGGAGACCAACAATCACCCATGCATAGCAGCCTCCCCCTCCATGCCACTAATGTTACCCAAGGGTATGACGAAGGCTGATATAGATTGGCACCAGTGATGTCACAGCTCATTTCTACAACTGAGTGACTTGGAGCAATACGAAATAAAGAGTCTTGCTCAAGAACACAACACACAACCTGGTCCAGAAATCGAACTCTCTACCTCATGATTGTGAGCCTGATGCTCTAACCATTGAGCCACGCATCTTCACGTCCCCATAAATTAGCGATTCAGTAAAAGAGAGTGATAGAATAAGTGCCAGACTTTAAAAATAGCATAAGTACAGGGGTTGATTTGTACAACTAAAACAGTTCAAGGTATTGCCCCAGCTTGGCCGCAGTTCAATGACTGAAACAAATTGAAGATATAAATGTGTATGTATGTATGCATGTATGTATGTGTATATATATATATATAGATAGATAGATAGATAGATAGATAGATAGATAGATAGATATCTGTATTTCTCTCTCTCTTTATCACCCTCTTTCTCTCTCTCTTTCTCTCTCTCTCTCTCTCTCTCTCTCTGTATATATATATAGATGTTTATAAACGTGTGGGATGGGATACATATATGTTTGTATGTTAGTATGTATTCATAAATTTCACATTAAGCTCAACACGAAAATTGGTTTTATAGATTTCCAATTTGAAAACTAAATAAAACAAATATTATTGAAGGCAATATTCAGACCCAACATTAATGAGAAAATTACACAGTGTAGAATGATATTTGGCAATGTCATATAATTTAGTAATAGTATGGCGTAATATATATATAAATACACACACACACACACACACACAAACACACACACACACACACACACACACATACACACACACACACACACAAAGAGAAAGAGAGAGAGTAGAGGAACATAACTTTCACTAAGATTTGTATGTGATTGGCCATTTGTAATTTCTTTTATCACATGATGCAATAACCATCTTAATGTGGATCTTGTCATTTGAAGGTTTGGATTAAACGGCGTGAGACAGATCTTTTGATGTGGAGAAATAGATGGGTAAATGGACATTATATATAGATGCCTAAATATTTGAGTTGAGTTTGTTTATCACCATCATCGTTATCATTGTTGTTGTCATCATCGCCATCGTTGTCATCATTGCCATCATCATCATCATCATTAACATCATCTTAACATCAGTTCTTTTTTCATGCTTGCATGGGTCAGATGGAGTTTACCAAGGCAAATTTTCAATGGCTGAATACCCTTCATGTCACCAAGCCTCCCCTGCTTCCAAACAAGTTAATATTTCTTCATGGCCAGACATGCTTTTGCAGAATATTGGAAATGAATGACACTGCGTGTATGACAGTGGAAACACACGCCAGAAACGGTCACAGAAAACGAGAAAGCAACCATACTCTGGGATATGCCAATACACACAGATAGAGAAATTAAGGCAAATAGACCAGATATAGTTGTCAAAGATCATGAAGAAAAAAAATGCTTTCTAATTGATGTATCAATACCAGCAGATGACAACGTTTCCCTACAAGAAATGGAAAAACTTTCAAAATACAAAGACCTGGAAATAGAGGTAACTCGAATGTGGAATCTAAAAACAGAAACAATTCTTATCATAATAGACGCCTTAAGTATAATAAAAAAATATCCAGACAAATACATAACAAAAACACCAGGACTTACAAATATATATAACATACAGAAAATTGCACTACTGGGCACTGCACACATCCTACGCAAAACACTTTCAATACAGTAACCATAAGAGCACCACAGCACATACCCAAGGTGCACAGAGCTGCGCTCGGTAGTGAAGTGAAAGCACGTTATAAAAATAAAACTACTGAACAATAATAATAATAATAATAATAATAATAATAATAATAATAATAATAATGATGATAATAATAATAATGATGATAATAATAATAATAATAATAATAATAATAATAATAATGATAATAATAATAATAATAATAATGATCATAAAAATTTCTAAGCTGATGTAAATGTTAAATTAAACCAAATATTTTGGTGATGTCAAAAGATGGAATGCATGAGCTAAGAGATGGAGAGAGAGAGAAAGGGAGAGAGGGGAGAAAGCAGGGAGAGAGAGGGAGAGAGAAGGAGAGAGAGAATAAGAGAGAAAGTAA